>NW_007247738.1:573996-590605 GCF_000164805.1 Carlito syrichta | reverse complement strand
CTGAGTTTTCTGCTTGTTGTCTCTCCCTTGTTGTCTGCTGAGCTGGAAAGCAGGATTGCACGGGACTGATTTTATTTATTTATTTATTTATTTATTTTTACCAGAAGGGGAATCATCATTTTTGACCACTTTGCATTGACCAAAATCTAGCCATATGGCCTCAAACTAACTGCAACTGGAGAACATAGTCTCATTCTGTATTCAGGAAGGGACTAGGGAATGGTTGGTATCTAGCCAGTTGCTGCCACTTCATAAGTGTGTTCCAACTTTTTGCTATTACAAACAAGGCTGCTTGTTTTTTTGTTTGTTTGTTCTATCTGCAACTTTATTTAATTTTTTATTTCAGTAGCTTTAGGGGTACAAGTGATTTTTGGTTACATGGATAAATTGAATAGTGGTGAAGAAGTCTGGACTTTTAAGTGTATTTGTCCCCCCCACTAGTACACATTGTACCCAATAGGTGATTTTTTCATTCCTCGTCCTCCCCCTTCTTTATCTCTAATATCCATTATACCATTCTATATGCCTTTGCAGACCCCTAACTTAGCTCCCACTTCTAAGTGTAAACATGTGGTATTTGGTTTTTCATTTTTGCATTACTTCACTTAGGATCGTGATCTCCAAATCCAACCAAGATGCTGAAAAAGACTATATATATATTATAGCTGAGTATTTCGTGGTATATATATGTCACATTTTCATTATCTACTGATCAGTTGATGGACATTTAGGTTGATTTCACATCTTTGCAATTGCGAATTGAGCTAAGATAAACATATGAGTACAGGTGTCTTTTTTGTATAATGACTTTTTTGGGGGGAGGGATTAGGTACTAAATAGTGAAATTGCTGGATAAATGGTAGATCTGCTTTTAGATCTTTGAGAAATCTCCATCCTGATTTCCACAGAGGTTGTACTAATTTGCATTCCTACCAACAGAGTATAAGATTCCCTTTTTCCCACATCTGTGCCAACATTTATTGTTTTTTTATTTTTTAAAATAATGGCCATTGTGGCTGGTATATGTTGATATCTAGTTGTGGTTTTAATTTTCATTTCCCTGATGATTAGTGATGTTGAGTATTTTTTTCTCATGGTTATTGGCCATTTTTCATCTTCTTTTGAGAGATGTCTACTCATGTTGTTTGCTTTGAACATTTATCTTCTTGTTTGTATGGGTCACAGTTTCTCTAGCATGTACATATGAGTGGGGTTGAATCATAGGGTGTGTTCATGTTGGATTTTGTTGTATTTTGTCAGATACTTTCAAATTATGCTCCAAGGTGTTTATACTGATTTAAGTTCTTCCCAGCAGCGTGGGTGCTCCACATTTTTGCCGTCACTGAGAATTTGCCAGACTTTTGAATTTGGGGCACCAACTGTTAAAACAGAAATGACAAATGGCATGACATTTGAAATGGAGGAACCAGGATAGTAAAAAGCTAGAATAGTATGTGTGGTAGACAGAATAATGGTCCTTTATATATGTCTATATCCTAATCCCCAGAAGTGCAGAACACATTGTGCAGATGTGAATAAATTAAGAATCTTGAGATGGGGAAATTATCGTATATTGTCTAGGCGGTTTTAATATAATTACAGATTTTAATATAAGTGGGAGGCAGGAGAGTCAAGTTGGAGAAAGGAGATATGGTGATGGAAGCTGAGTTAGAGTGATGTGATTTGAAGATGGAAGAAGAGTTCACAAGCTAAGGAATGTGGGTGCCCTGCAGAGGCTAGAAAAGGCAAGGAAATGAATCCTCCCCTTGAGGCTTCAGAAAGAACCAGCTCTGCCAAAATCTTGATTTTTGTGCACAAAACCCATTTCAGACTTCTGACCTCCAAAAAATGTAAAATAATAAATTTATTGTTTTAAGTCACTAAGTTTGCGGTCATTTGTCATAGCAGCAGTAGGAAATTCATACAATGTGAATAATAATAGTTAACATTTATCAAGTACACACGCATGCTAGGTGCTTTTCTCTGTGC
Source organism: Carlito syrichta (assembly GCF_000164805.1). NCBI lineage: Eukaryota > Metazoa > Chordata > Mammalia > Primates > Tarsiidae > Carlito > Carlito syrichta. Next base: position 588,616 of record NW_007247738.1, on the reverse strand, counting down.
ATATATAGATTTAGGACTTTTCAGTGATACCACATCCCCTGACATCACCATGTTACAGTGGAGGATGCTGACTTAGATATGGAGAGGATTTAGTGAAAAGAGTAAGTAGCTCTGTGGAAAGACAGACTCACTTTGGATGAGAAAACCCATACAATGAAAGAACAGTAACAGAAATGTGGACTACAGGCACACTATGGGCATGGAAGGTGAGGGCTGTTCATTCTGACCCTGGTTTCTGGAGGACTCTCAGAGAGGTGCCTTTTGACTTAGGCCTTCAAAGATACAAGATGCTTTGCCTTGTATCTTGGAGAGAGAAAAGGAAACTCCAAGATGCAGAAATCTGAGCAAAACTGAGGTATGGAAAGTTATTTTTACCACATTATTTTCTGTTAATATAATAATTAATGATCATATCTAAATGTTTATAGCTCTTTTCTACTTACAAGCATAACTCATTGATGCCTCATCATAACTTTGTGATCTAGGTTTTGATTCTGAAGCATTAAAGAAATCGATGAAATAAAAATAGTGCCAAATGAAATTAAGTGACCTGCCCAAGGTTCCAGTCATAACTATCAGTATTAAAAGCATTGGTCCAGAAGTTTTGGGGGGTTTTTTTTGAGTGGCTGGAGTGCAGTGGCACACTCACTGCCACCCCAGTGTTTGCCTGCTGGGCTCTGGTAATCCTTCCATCTCAGCCTTCCAAGTAGCCAGAACTACAGATGTGTGCTACCACGCCCAGCTAATTTTTGATTTATTGTAGAGACGAAGTCTCACCCAGTTGCCGGGACTGATCCTCGAACCCATAGGCTCAGGCAATCCACTCACCTCGGCCTCCCAAACCCCTATACCCAAATCCTGTCAAGCACAAATCTACTTTCTGTTTCTATGGATTTGCCTATTCAGGGTATTTCTTATCCATTGAATTTATATTTCATGTAAATGGAATATGTAGTCTTTGGTGATTGGCTTCTTTCATGTAGCATAATACATTCAAAGTTCACCCATTTGTAGCATCTATCAGTAGTTTATTCCTTTTTAAGGCCAAATAATATTCCATTGTATAAATACACCACATCTGGTTTATCCATCCATCATTGGTAAACTTGTGTTGTTTTCTGTTTTTGACTGTTATGAATAATACTTCTTCACTGAGGATCTTATTAAAATGCAGGTTCTGATTCAGCAATTCTGGGTTGGGGCCTGAGATTCTGCATTTCTAATAAGTTCTCAGGTGATGATGATGATGATGATGATGATGATGATCCATCAACCACACTGTTAATGGCAAGGGGCTAAGATGTCTCCAACAGCAGCCATGGCCCCATACCTTCCAGGTGGGCCTTTGGAGGCATCGTTGGGATTAAATGGATATATGATTTTTTTCCATATTGATTTGTGCCCTTATTTACTTTTATACAACAATGAAAATGAACTTCTCCAGCCCATATATGTTGCCTTATATGTCTGATTTGGGGGGATGTTTTTTGGAAGGGCTTTAGGATTTTATTTCTGGATTTAGGAAAGACATGTAGAATTAGGAGTGCTTGATTAAAAAAGGGATTTATTGATTTCTGAACAACTTTACCATGTAAATTTAATTCCCATTTGTTTCAATTCTACTTTTGCTGGGAAGACGTCTATTGGCAGGTTATTCTTCTCTTACAGTTGATAATTTAATGCAGATATATAACTGCATCATGTCCACCTAAAAATTGGCTTAGATCAATCACAGGTGCTAGATTACATCAGCTTGTCTAACATCCGCTTACTCTACCTTTATTTCAGAAAAGATCTGTTGAGATGACTGACGTGTGGCTCTTACAATTGTCCTTTCCCTTTTTGCTATTTGTTCTCAGTAAATCATTCCAATTATTCAAATATTTGAATATAGAATATCTCCATTTTCACATAAGAAGCCCTTATCTTTCCCTGTGCTCTCTCAAGAAGACTGTGATTTCTCAAGTTCTTTGCTACAGGATTGCTCTTTACAGTCCTCAAACATATACTGAGATGTGGCCTTGCATATCATTTCATGCTATCTGGGCTTGGTGTAGTAAGTGGTCATTGATTTTCCGTTCAAGGGGTTTTGTAGTTTCAGGCAACTGCAGCTGTTAATTCTGGATGTCAATTTCTAGTAAACCTACATTTATAAAATGAGCTGCTCTTGTGCAGTGTTTGCTTTTATAACACTGGCAATGTCGTGAGTTACAAGTACTTGTGTTTTTTGGGGGGGGTGCACATTTTTGTCCTTAATCGTTTTCTAAACACTTCCAGAAGCTTAGGAGCCCTTCAAATAATAGTGTCTTAAGATTAGTGGTGATTTTCTGATTTAAGATCTTGGTGCAACACATTAGTAGCCCTGTATTTAGCCTGCATTTGAGGTGTGGCTTGGAACTTCTATTTCTACTTCTACTCTGAACAAACAGGGAATTTAGAGCAATCACATTATCTCCTAACTTTCCCACCCCTCTCCAACTCGTGGTCTTTCTCTATTTTTCCAAGATTATATATTTCTTCCTTGTGATTTAAAAATGTACGCTTAAATTTTTTTTCTTTTCAAAAACTTTTTAAACTGTAAGTTACTTAATTATTTGAATTGGAAGCATATTCATATTCAAAACAATCAAAATATAAATATGTATGTGGTAAGTGGCCTTTATTGCTAGAATGAATTAATAAGGTTTTTAAGTACTCAAATGTTGAATTACAAATCTTGCCAATATCACATTTAATTTTAATTTTCTCCGTTTATGAAGTTACTATCTCCAGTAGATAACCAGAGTTAGTCATGCCAGGGATACCCTTCCAGATGTTTTTAATGCATATGAAAGCAGATATGTATACACGCTAGCCCCCTTCTCCCATACTTACAGAATGCCTGCAGTTAGCATTATTTATATGCCATTCTGATCTTCTTACTCTCACTTGTCTCTTCTTCCAGTCACTATAGCGGCCACCAGCTCTTCACAACCTCCAGCCATCATCTCTTCTAGTACAGCCTGGCTACACCTCACATGATGCCTGAGTGGTAAACCTCATTCCTCCGGCCTCAAGTTGCCCTTATTTCTATCCAAAACATGGAACTCCATGAGATGCTACTTACTGTCCACAAATGCCCATCCCAGAGCTATGAGAAGTTAATGCCCTAGAGGGCTAACATTTGACCACTGGGAAACAAGAGCCAGTTAAAAAATTCTTGCTCCTTTATTCCCTAAGACTGATAGTCCCAAGGAGCATTTCTTACTGGATTCTCAGAGGATGGTCCCATGAGATCAAGCAAAACTTCTTATTGGTAGCCAGCACCATAAAGCATTTTTGTACTGACTCTTTTCGCTTTCTGTTTTCACCCTTGTGTTCCTCACTTTTGTTTACTGAGATAGTACTCCCTGATAAAGTAGCAACACACAAACCCTCAGGCCCTTTTCCTTTTGAGGCATTTTGGTAGTCTTCAGTTTGAGTTTTTCTATGTGGAATAATTTTAATGTATCTCAGATCTATTCAGAGTTGAGATACGTTAATTCATGGCCTTTATTGCTAGAATGAATTAATAAGGTTTTTAAGTACTCAAATGTTGAATTACAAATCTTGCCAATATCACATTTAATTAAAGTGAATCTGAAATCATGATGCAGATGGAAAGAGGAAGAAAAAAAATTTAATTTTTCTAACTGGCAGAAACAGTTTACCTGGTTATATTATATATTCTATAAATATAAAAATTACTGAAATAGTGCCATAAGAACAGAATATTTTCATATATATATAGCGCGCGCGCGCACACACACACACACACACACACACATCACAGTTTCTTAAGAATAGAAGAGTTTTCGGCAAAGCAAATTTTTAGACAAAGTTTCTTAGAGAGTTTCTTAATCACCTGAAAACAGTCTAAGAAATAGTTCTGTAAGAACAAGATATAAGTACGTACTTATAGTTGTGTAAAAATAATATGGAATTAACTAATAATTCCCCCCATGGCTAGTAAGTTTTTCTAAGCAGTGTCTCTTTTCTCTTTCTAGGTTACAGTGAAGGGGAAGAGTGACCCACTAAATTATTCTCAGTCATGACTTGAAAAATCTTTTTTGACAGGGGTTACCTAGAAGATTTTCAGGATTTGTTTTCCTGTAGGGGCAACAGTAACATTGAAGTAGGAGACCTCTGTTCAAATACTTTCTTCTTTACTGATTCCATAGCTTACGGTAAAAATAAAAGTTTACAGAAGTGAACTAGATAATTAGATATTCCTTTCTTACCTGAACTATAGTTAGAAGACTTTTTAAACTCTCTCTTACAGTGTGAATTTTCAAAAAAGTGTCTTTACATTCATTTCTTTCACTAGTTATCTTCTACAGTGCATCATGCGTCTTCCAATGGTCTCCATTCCTCTGTAGCTGGGAGTATGATGTAGCATCTCTAATTCCTTAGTGTGGGGGAGGTTTGTTGATAGAGAGGCCAGTTAGTCATGTTTGTGATATTGGTTTAATCTCTTTAGAGAGAGAGCAAGTTGGTAGCAGATTATAATGTCTACAACACTCAATTTACTTCTTGGAAAGTAGGTTGTGGAAATAGCAAAGGTTATTAGGCCATAATCAGTCATTTCATCAGCCATGGAGAAGTTGGAAGTAAATCAACTGAAAGAACCACAATGAACTACATTATTATAAATTCAAATATTAGATTCAGTGTTAAACATTCATTTCTTTTTTGCTGGTCGTATTTATCATTCTGTCAAAACTAGTCCTACTGCAAGAATATTAGGAAGTAAAAGGTCTCCGAGTACATTCTTCTTGCCATCCCATAGTCATGAAGTTCAAATAGCTATTAAGCATCACAATAAATAGTTGTGAATTTAAACATGTTTTTTGATAGTGGTTGCTAATAAACTCAAAGTTTAAAAAACAAAAATGACCTTTAACTCTATACTTGAAGTTGAATGAGAAAAATCACATCACTAGGATGGAAAAACAGGCTGTGTTAGAATTTAAATAAGAGAAACAGGTAAAGTGAATTAGTTGTATGAAAATGAAACTTAAAGCCCTCAAAACATTGTGAAACTCAAAGTGAGAGAAGACAGTAAAGATCATTGTTCTGATGCTTAGCTAGCGCCATTCAACCTTTGTCAGAAAGCCTAGAGGTTTTGAAAAGGCAGTTCTGTTTTATTAGGAAGGGTTTTTATAGATTGCAATAAAAGTTGTCACCTTATAAATTCTACCCTTGAATCTTTTAAAAAATTTTATGATGGTGAAGTCTACACTGTCTTTTGTCAACCATTCAGATATTTCTTCATAAGTTCTATGCTTGTTCCCTTCTTTTCCCTTTACAGAAGTCTGTATCTTAAGCCAAATATTTTCCAAACACTTGACTGTGCTTCATATCTTGTTACCTCAGGAAGGTACATTGTCATTATGGTAGAATTTTATATTATAAATATCTCCCTCAAAATGTGATATCCAAAACTGAATAGACGACCCTTAGGAACCTTCCCAGGACAGAATTGAATGGAAATATTGCTGATATTGAGTGGGACACACATTCTTATTAATGTAGCTATAACCCTACTATGGACTTATTTCCAGTTAATACCCTTCTTGTCCTTTTCTTATATGTTGTTGCAAAGTAACTCCATCCTCTTTATGTACATTTTGTTTTAGGGACATAAGTGGAGTAAAAGATAAGTAAACAACACAAAACAACCAAAAGATACAATTTTTACATATTAAATGAGCAGCAACAAAAAAAATTATTGGGCTGACCTGTAGGACAGTGTCATTTTTTGCCTTGTGGGCTGGTAACTAAAGTACTGGGAATGCCATTGCACAACATGTATCACAGTTTAAAATAGGAACACCTTTCATTCAAGAATTATGCTTTTAAATACACACACACACACGCGTGCGCGCGCGCACACACACACACACACACACACATACACACATATATATATTAAAGGGGCCAAGATATCAAAAACAGATGTCTTCACTGCTAATTCAGTTTATTCCATGAATCATCAGTATAATTATGCTCTTGTAAGTACTCTTTAATTGTTTTCTTTCTCTCACCCTCTTTTGCATTTACAAAAGAAAGTTCTCTAGATTTATAATTCTCAGACTCTAGCCCCACCACTATCACTTGCCCATATCCTGAAATAAGCCACAAGTCTCCTGGTTTGCCTTTCTTCATTTGTTTTACCCACAGCAGTTAGGTTAATCTTTCAAAAATGCAAATCAGATCATGTCATGTTCCATGTATCACATGTCACTTGGTAGTTTCTCACCACCTTTGGACTTTGCACACTTTTCATTTAGCATCCTACAAGATCCACCCACTTTCTACCTTCAACCCAGTCTTGCTACATGCTCTACATTGTGGCCACATTCATTGTCTTTCCGTTTTCTGGGACTTTAGTCCCTTTGTTTTGATGCTTCTTATACCTTTGCATCCTGATTCTTTTTCATTATTTGGATCTCAAATTACTGGTTACATCCTCAGAGGGTCCTTCCTACCCATCTGGTAGAAATCACCTCTGTTTTTCCAACTCCCTCTCCTTCATAGAACAGATTAACATTTGAAATTATATGTTAATTTGTTTTCTTCTTATCAGTCTCTTCTAGTAGATCTAAGAGTTCATGAACTGTCGAGATTAGATATCTTGGCTGTTTTGTTAATGTCAAAACAGTATTAAGATGAACAAAATAGCATTAAGAGTATTACCATGGGTGCCTAATAAGTATTTGTGGGGAGATTGAACAATGTTTATTAGGGCATTGTTTTTAACAGCATAAAATCTGGACATGGTGTAAAAGTCCATCAAATTAATGATTAAGTTACAGGACAATCTGTTGTCATGAAAGAAGTAAATTTATACATGCTGCTATGGAAAGGTATGAATTAGTTGTATGACAGATTTGGAAACTGTTGCCTTAAAGAAAGATATGGACATTCTGCAAATATCTTTATGACCAACTTGTCCAATACTTGAGAAATATTAAGTGGAAAAAGCAAATTCCTAAACATCATATAAAAAATACCATTTGTTCTCAAGCATATCACCATATTGACATCTAGCTGTGTCTTTCTCTCTCTCCCTCGCTCCCTCTGTGAGTTTCCAGGATTTCTACTGGGACTTCTTCCAAGGAATGGCAATATGGAGTAAGATTTCTTTGATTTTACCCCTTTCTGAACTATCGAATTTGTAAATGTTCATAATTTACATATATTCCTTTTTTAACATTCTACTTTGAAAACATAAAGATATTTTTAAGTGAATTACAAGACAGTGTGTATACTATATCTATTCATTCTACACATTTTATTCATCATCTACTATGTACTAGGTACTGCTAGAGCCTTCTAAATATAGTGGCAGAGATTTTTTTCTCCCTAATTGAGTATCTAAAAAAAGAAAACAAACATTATAAAGGCTTGCTTGTGACAGTGGTGACGTTATGGTTGAATTTCATTGTGCTTTCTCATTAAAAAAATTTTTTGACGGTAAACGTGATCAATTTTGAAATTACGTAAGTTATTTTTAAAGTCATTTCCATACTTACATGGAAAAATATTCAAAACTTTTAGAACAATTTCCTTGTGAATACTTTTCAACTTAATGGAAAAAATTATTAATTATATAAATACCTTTGGTATAGATGGAATTATAAAAATATGTGTAGTACTTACAGCCTAGAAAGTTTATAAATATGCAGCTGTTCCCAGTAGGAAATAGAACATTCAATCTTGTTTTTCTTTGCCTGGCTACTGATTTCTTTAACATGGCCTAGTAACATGTTCCTCTTGGAAACTGAGTACTCAGGGGAGATTCGAGCTCTTGTTAATGAGTTAATATTTATAACACACACTTGAGGGTATTTAGGGAAACCATGTAATGGACCCAGAAGGGCAAAGCTCTCTGGGCTGTAGAAGCTGAGTTGTAAGCAGAGTGTGTTGAGTGGGGACCTGACCAGTGGAGAATGTCATAGGCTCATGAAAAAAAAAAAAAAAGATTAAAATGTGCCTTAGGAAAGGGAATGGGAGTCAGAGGAAAAGTTATTCTTTGATATGAGATCTAGGGAATCTCATATATTGAAGTTGTCATTCTTTGTTTACTGGGGGAACAGAGAAAGATAATATCAGTTTTGGAAACTGTTGCCTTAAAGAAAGATATGGACATTCTGCAAATATCTTTATGACCAACTTGTCCAAAAACAATGAGCCTACATTTTTTCCCTCTAGTTTCTTAGTTCCTTGATGTTCTAATTTCCAGTAAACTTTTTGTGCACTCAGCCTTAACCACACTCTCCTAAGGTCATACTTGGATCCTGTGGTGACCAGAAATACTACCACCTTCAGCATCTCACTGCATATGTCCTGCTCTCTGACACCAAGCATTCTATACTAACTAACCTGCTTGTTATCTCCTACAAGAAACATTTCTCGTCCAGACACAATGACTCGCACCTATAATCCCAGCAATTTGGGAAGCGGAGGCGAGAGGATTGCTTGAGCCCAGGAGTTGAAGACCAGCCTGGGCAACTTGGCGTGCCATCGTCTATATAATAAATTTAAAAAAATTAGCCAGGCATAGTGGTGTACGTCTGTGCTTCAAGCTACTTGGAAGACTGAGGCGGAAGGATTGCCTGAGCCCATTAGGTCAAAGCTGTGGTGACCATGAGCATGCCACTGCACTCCAGCCTGGGCAACAGTGAGACTCTGACTCAATAAAGAAGAAAACAAGGGAAAAAAAGAAACATTTCTCACCCATCAAGACCACCAGTCTGCTAATTCACATGTTTCTCTCTATTCAACCCTGTCCTATTAGTCTTCATTACTTATGCAGAGAGGTTGGATGATTTACATCTGCTTTCTTGCTACCTCTGCCAACTCTTGTTGTCTTCGTCTCCCTCTGAAACTTGTTTCATAATTCTAAAATACTCTAAGTCATCTCTACTGCCATCTTAACTGTCTGACCTATAGATGATCTGTTGGGAGAGATAGATTATTTTATAACAGCCTACACTGAGTTCTTTACAAAATTGTATCTTTTAAAAACACGGATGCATTTACTAATTTGATTTATGTTTTTGCAGGCAAACAGTGAGATTCATAAGGTCAAGGATATAGTTCATAGCCCCAGGAAGTTAGTTCAATGTCTGCTGCAGAGTTAATGCTCAAATAAATATTGGATGCTTGAATAAAGTTGGCTCTATTTTTAAAATTAAGGGTAGAAGGAGTGACCACTGCACTGATGTGATTCATAAACTCTTCTGTCTACATGGGACAAAATGGCATCCTGATTGTGCTGAGAAATTGATGAGTCACCATCACAGTTATTTAAAAAAAAAATGAAAAAACTGCCCCCCTAAATTTTCAATACACTGCTGAGACAGTAAAACAAGTCCCTTTTCTCTAAGAAAGCATCATCTAAGTTTCCTGCCTGCCTGTTAGCTTTCTGCCAGCAGGTTTGATTGATTGAGTCATATCCTGCTTGATTCCTAGAAGGGTTTCAAGTGCCAACTTCCACTTGATCCGAGGTTAATTACATCTCCTGTAACCTATGAATTTCTCACATAGTCTTGCTTTCTGCTGCTGGGGATTACTACTATAACACGTAGTAAAATATAAATGAAGTGTCAGTCATCTCTGAAGTGGTAATATATTCTCTAGCTTTCTATTCAAATATTTTTCTTTGAGCTGTTTCTTTGGGGTCTGTTATTAGAAATTCTCAAAAGGGTTGTTTTTTGAAAATTAAATTCAAGGATGTGTCTGCTGTAAGTTACCATCCCACTTAAAAGGTTTCTGACAGTTTTTGGGTACATCCTCAGATGAAAATAAATCCTGATACTGTCATGGACTGTGGAGTATAATTCCTACAAACAACACTTCTGAAAAGCTCTTGATCCATGGCTCTGTTGTAGAACTGTTATGACTACTTGACACAAAGTGTGTTTTCAATCCAGGAGTCATGGATTTATTTACCTGATTATCAAGCTTCTCCTCACACCCTTAGGTATGATGTTTTAGATTCCACTTCTGTTTTTTTCTTTAGTGAAAGATGATTATTTAAAATAATCCTTTAAATACTCAATATATCTTCATTTGTTTTTCCTGTTGATGTGAAGGTATCAGAAATATTTTCTTCTTACATTGTTAGCTTATATATTTATCCATCTAATATTATAAGTACATAGCACATGCCATGTGCAGTGAGGAACAAAATTGTCATCAAGTCATCCCTCAAGGTGCTTATAGCCTGGTAGAGAAGAAAGGCAGGCAGTAAATAAGACTGATGTTACAATGCAGGTTCTGAGATACAGATTGGAAGGAAAGTCTATTCTAACTGTGAAGAGGGGACAGAAGAAGCTTCATAGACAAGGTTTCATGTGGGTCCAGTCCTCAAAGACATGGGAAGGAGCCATTCCAGATGGAGCCAGCAGCTTGAGTGAAGTCCTGGAGGTGTGACCTAATCAATAGGGAGAGGTCCCTGGGACACTTGCCTTTATTTATTTATTTTTGAGTTGGGCTCTCACTTTGTCACCCAGGCTGGAGTGCAGTGGCACACTCATGGCCATCGCAGACTCCACCTACTGACCTTAGGTGATTCTTTTGCCTCAGCCTTCCAAGTGGCTGGAACTACAGGCATGCACTACCATGCCTGGCGAAACACTTGCCTTTATAAAGCTCATGGCTCACCCTCCGAATGCCTTTATAAAGAGTCTTTCTTTGTTGTATTGCCAGCCCATTGACCTTAGCAATAAAGCGGGTAGAAGGAAAGAGATTATAATAAAGTAGTTTGATTTAGGTACCAGTGTTCTGTTTGAGCTATTCTTTTTCAAAGTGTTTGTGAGTCACTAGGTCTTGAATGCTTTGCTGCTGTCCGTGATAGTCAGGTCTGAAGGACAGACCTGATCTGATGTGTAGGTGGAAAAAAAAGGACTTAATGGTCAGAGAAAAGTTCTCAGAGAAATATAGGGGCGAAAGTTGGAAGTCACCTGTGTGTGCAGCAGTAAGGACAGGAGTATGAATGGAGCACATATTTGTCCTGTTAGCACCTGTCAGAAAGACAGGAATCCAAGATGATTCTCAAGGTCCTGCTTTGAGAGGTGGGTCTTGCACCAGAACTGCAAGTGGAAGAGGAGGTGGTGTAGGTTTGTGAGGACAGACGAGTCAACTGCAGAGAGATATGTAGACTATGATGCGCTGAAAAGCACGCTGGTAGGTTTGTCCAGAAAGCAGGGAATGTGGAGTGTATCTCCAGGGCTTAAAAGTTATGTCTAAGCTGGGCTCGGTGGCTCAGCCTATAATCCTGCGCCTTTGGGAGGCTGAGGTGAGTGGATTGCCTGGGCCCGCGGGTTCAAGACCCGCCTGGGCAGCAAGACCTCATCTCTACAATAAATCAAAAAATCAGCCGGGGGTGGTAGCGCATGCCTGTAATTCCAGCTACTTAGAAGGCCGAGGTGGAAGGATCGCTGGAGCCCAGCAGGTCAAGGCTGTGGTGGTTGGGAGCGGCTACTGCACTCCAGTCTGGGCGACAGAGTGAGAATCCAACTCAAAAAAAAAAAAGTTATATCTAGACTAAAAGCTAAAATGTGTAAGTCAGCTACAAGTGAGTTGTGGCTGAATGCAATGAGTACACCACACAGTGATCAGAGAAAGCCCAGAGAATGATGCTGAATATTGGACTCTTCTGTCATGTAGGGCAGCAGCTCTCATCCTTTTTTGGCATCAGGAACCGGTTTCATGACAGACAATTTTTCCATGGAAGGGTGGTGGGAGGTTCAGGGCTTGGAAGGGTGGGAAAGGGAAGATCATCAGGCATTAGATTCTCATAAGGGGCACACAGCCTAGATCCCTAGCATGCCTAGTTCACAGTAGGGTTCACACTTCTATGAGAATCTAATGCCATGGCTGATCTGACAGCAGATGGAGCTCCACTCACTCACCAGTCACCAGCTGCTGCGTGGCCTGTTTCCTAACAAACACTGGTCCATGGCCCAGGGGTTGGGGATCCCTGGTGCAGGGGGAGGGCAAAAGAAACAGGGACTGAAAATTGATTTGTGCGAGGATGGAGCAAAACTCGGAAAAGGACAAATTTGGAAGCTATGACATGCAAGCCACCTATTCCCAGTGCTGCAGAGAGCCCAGTGAAGATGACGACCAGATCCTATTGCTTCTGGTAAATAGAGAATCAAGTCAACCCCACTGTAAGGGAAACATCAAGGGGCCATGAGAGTGGGTGGTACAGAATGAGATATTGGAAGTACCTGGCTCATCTCCCCTGTCATCATTTCTGTTCCGAGATCTGATTGTAAGATCATCAAACTCTTCATAGGATGGCTTATTTTAAAGATCATTCCTTATGTAATATTCCCACCTAAAACTTTCTGTTCTCTCACTCTCTTGGGCCCTGGGGTCAAGTTTTGTTTCCCTTTTCTTCTTTTTGTGCATCACCTCAGAATAAAAACTTGCCCTTTCTGGGGCTCCTTTGTACCAGTTGTCCTGATGAACAAACTCATTTAATTAATTAATTTGTTTATATAAAGTGGCATAACTTAATAATGGCATAGTGTGGTTCCAGCCCCAGTAAAGTTTGTATCGTCACCTTGATTCTGAACGCCTTGAACCAAGCGGTTGGTTGCAGGAGCTTCAAATGCAATAGCGGGGTCCATAAAGGAAGTTTTGTGGGTTCAGCTTGCTTTGCCTCTGCATGAGAAGAGTTCTTTGCTGTTTGGAAGTTGGAATAGAGTGACACTGGGAAGTGAAGCTTGTTAAGCTAAATCCTCTGCCAGCCCCTACTCAAGTTCTTCAAGATGATGTTTATTCATTTGTTTGCATTTTGGATATGAAAAAGCTCCTCGTTTCCTGACCCGTACCAGCATAGTTTTGCAAACCCATGTGGCTAGGATTAGGGGGAAATGAGCCATTTAGCCTGGTTGGTATCATTCCAGGGGCAATTTTTGACTGGTGCCAGCCCATATGGTGTTCAGGAGTGACTTTGTAACAATTTCTTGAGGTTGAAGGAGAGGGGATAGTTTGTTTCAGACTCTCCTAGACTGTCAGCAAGAAATTTGGGAAACAGTTTGCTTCCCCAAGAACTTCTGGTCTTTCCCTGACCACCATATATAGGACCAGGAAAGGGGATCCAGTGTGGCACCAGCAACATCCACTAAGTGTAGTGGACCCTTTCAACTCTGTGGTAGGTCTAGCTTGTGGTGTTCTTGAAGTCACCTCTAATACTAACTCTTCATGGTGGAAAGAGTAAAAACTGCACATAAGCAATGTTTTAGGAAAATTAGGAAAGAATGGCTTACTGGAAACTATTTTTTTCCATTGTAAGAATTGAGAGTTAAGTGAATTTTTTTAAACTTAAAGAGTAAATGCTAGCACCTTGAAGAGCCTCGTTTTTCACTTTGAATTGTGAGGGCATCTGGTGTGCATTCTAGAAGGAAAAGCAGTTTGATGGCCATCTGTCCCCAAGAAATGCAGCCTTGGCATCAAGATGGAGCAAGAATGACACCTGCTTGGACTAGGAGTTGTGAACGAAACATAATTTCTGTCACATACTGCGTTCTGTAAAGAAGAAAGATAGCACACCAAGTAGAGCTCTTACAGAAATGTTCAGATGTACTTGAGTCACCAAGGGCTTGACTTTGTGGCAGCCATCACAAAATTCTGCAAATAATTGATTCATTTAGCCCAAATGATATTCATTCAGCTTGAGAGCTTCTAACACAGTTCTGCTAGGAGTGCTCTTCAGGCTTTCCAGTGGAGGGAGGGACTTCCCTATTTTAATAGGTATATCTTTGCGAGTCCATCTAGAGACCTCTGAGGATTGGGACTGGTCTTTATTCACCTGCATAGCTTTGTACATTCATAGTTCGTGTTTGATAGTTGTTGAAAGCTCTAAGACCTGAAATTCAGGTCACTGGCATGGCAGTTTTCCCAGCTATCTGGCTCAAGGTAAGTTTTACCCCATGGGTGTAACTGCTAGTCTATCTGCTTCATGTAGATGGGGAAACTCTAAGATTAAGCTGAATCTTGGAAATCTTCTGAGATCTAAGGTCAAAATAATAGGAAGAGAGACTCTCTGTGACCAGTGGAGTAATGGATTCCATTGTCCCACTAATCCTATGTAGACAAATGTGAAAGCACGACAGTGGCTTGGATATGAGCAGAGAATACAAAAAAGACAAGGCACTTCATATGATGCCTTCTTTTTCACAAGGTAATAACCAGGTGTATCTCTGGTCTACATCTACCAAATAATTCCTTTTATAACTCTTTTATCCTCTAGTTTTTACACTGTGGAGCTTTTTTCCTGTTTTCATTATATTTCTCCTCTGGAATTTTAACACAATTGAAGCGGGTTGTGGGGGTAGCAGTTTAGGACTTGGGTAGGCATGTGGATGGACCTCACCTTGCTCTCAATTTGAAGCTTGAATCAGTCCATAATGACTTGAGGATGTGCCCTGACAAGCCTTTTGGACATCTGTCAGGGCAAGGTATCCATGAAGAGACCAAGTATCTGTGTGAGAAAACACTTATTGGTGACAGACTCTTGCTTTTTTTTTTTGAGTCAGAGTCTCACTCTGTCACCCAGACTGGAGTGCAGTGGCCGCTC
>NW_007247738.1:545958-573905 GCF_000164805.1 Carlito syrichta | reverse complement strand
AGATGAGGTCTCACTGCCCAGGCGGGTCTCGAACCCACGGGCTCAAGCAATCCACTCACCTCAGCCTCCCAAAGGCACGGGATTACAGGCTGAGCCACCTAACCCAGCTGACTCTTGCTTTTTTATTGGAGACACATTTTCTGAGTTTCCTTGGTTGAGATGCTTTTGAAATTCTTGGTTTAATGTGTCTAAGATTTTCTGTGCATTAGCATTGAAGTTGTTGCCATGGTCTCCTGTGATTAAACCTGCTGTTAGCTACCACTGATATAAGATCACTTTCAACAAAGTCGCTGCTCTCTTTAATTTGCATCTATTTAGAGAAAACAAAGCAAGTGCTGTTTTTTCCCCCATAAGTCACACTGACTTTTATTTTTTCAGTGGTATTTGTGTATACACACACACACACACACACACACACACACACACACACACACACACATACATACACATACACACGGGCTAGAATCAGCTAATTTTCAACTATTATTAAAATATGTAAACATATAATTAAGTTTTATTATAAAACAAAATAATATACCTCAAAAGTCACCATTTCCTCATTATTTGAATACATTTTACTATAATCTGGCCCATGCAGTTATTTATATATATTGTAACTGTATGGAGGAATACTGTATAATAGGGTGTTCCTACATACATTAATATCTATTCCCAAATCTGCCCTTAGAAATATCAAATTTTTTTTTGTGGAAAGCCAGTTGTTAAACATTTACCAACTCACCACTGTCAATGTACACACACACACACACACACACACACACACACACACACCCCACACACATATGGAAATCCTTTTCATACCCAAGCAGAGTGTTAGTTTTTCTATTTTATAAATGAAGAAGCTGGGTGCAGTGGCTCACGCCTGTAATCCCAGGCTTTGGGAGACAGAGGCGAGCGATTTCCTGAGCCTAGGGGTTCAAGACCAGCCTGGGCAACATGGCAAGACTACATCTCTACAATAAATCAACAAATTAGCTGAGCGTGGTGGTGCACACCTGTAGTTCCAGTTACTTGGAAGGCTGAGGTGGAAGGAGCACCTGAGCCCAGCAGTTGGAGGCTGCAGTGACTGTGAGTGTGGCACAGAACTCCAGCCTGGATGACGGAGTGAGAATCTGATTCAAAAAATAAAAAATAAAATGAAGAAACTGAGGCTTAGAGATTTTAACGTACTCAAGGAACCACTCCATGCTTTAGTTCTCCTACTCACAAAAATTTAAAATAAGGAAAAAGCTTAGGTAATTGTTAGGGAAGACTTATGCTGTACTGAAATAGAGTTAAGGAGCCGAGATTTGATAGAAGTGAGAGAGAGAAGGCCATGTGGGAATCTAAAGAACCAACATCTAGGCAGAGTTCACAGCCAGTGCAAAGGCCTGGAGATAGGACTGTGCTTGCTGCATTTGAGGACAGCAGGGTACGATTGGGGCTGGGAGAGGGAGAGGGAGAGGGAGAGGGAGAATTTGAAGAGATAAGGGGAGTAGGGCCAAATCACAAACTAGCTTTATGAAACTCAGCAACAAACTCTGTATGCCTTATTTTCCTTATGTGTAGAATGTTTCACCTCATGCTCACGGTGGGAATGCATGTGATTCACTGTGCTTTAGGTAGCTGTCACTAAAAGCAAACAATCAGTCTCACTCTATCAGTGCTCCTTTCTTTTAACTTAAATGTAATTTTAAGGAAGAATAATTTTTTCTTGCCATCTTCAGCATCTTTATGACGAATGATTTAAAAATACTTATATACATCCCTTGCAAGTACATATTAGCCTATTTTAAATCTATGTAAAATCCACAGTGCAATGCAGCTTAAATTCATCTGGGATTACTAGGGCCTGCCTTTAGCTATCTTACTGATAGCCTGGTAGAATCCCAACAGGACACTTTTTGTGACTTTCGTAAGTGGCCAGTTTCATGGAGTGACTGAAAAATCATTGAAGCGTAGTCTATGTTTTGCAAATCCAAGTCTTCTAATTTGAGTAGTCGTTCGTTATCCACAAAATAGGTTACCGAGTTCTGTTACATATCGATCATATAAGTGTATATCTTAACGTATATTTTAACAGAGGCATGATATACATGTAATGAGTTTCTGTGGCTTTGGTGATGTTTCCTTCTAACATGAGTGTGTTTAGTTAATCAAAATTGATTAAGCAGTATGCTTATGTTTTTAGTACTTTTCTGAATGTGTGATATACTACATTCTTTAGAAATTTTTTCTTAAAAGAATGTATAGGGTCTTGACAAAAGGAAGAATGTTTGCTCTACTGGACCAAGGAAGCAAGTCACAAAAGGAGATGAGACCAAAGTTAGATGAAATGAGTTATCTTGTTCAAGTTCGATGTTTGTTGAGCAATTCCTGTGTCCCAGTACAGAAGATACCAACCATGGACTGGGTACCCTAAAATCATTCACAACTTACTTCTCTCTTGCCTACCTCTTTCATTAAAATTGAAAAGCTCAAATACTCAACTTCCCATCCTTCCTTCCAGCTAAGCATGGCAATGTGAAGTTTTCGAATGGGCATCTGGAAGTCTCTTAAAAAGGGTACTTCTTTTTAAGTGTACTCCTTAATCGTTTTGCATTTTGCTTTCTCCTGCTTCATCTTGTGGTAATGAGCCATGATTCCTGGAAGCAAGTCAGTAATCTTTCAACTATAAGGTGGTGAACATCAGGACAAAGTCCTATGCACTAGGAATGCAGAGTAGGCGGACAGGAAGAGTGAAACCCTTTAGGGATGTACTTCTCATTGGTTGGGTGTCTGACTGATGGGCAGGTTGGGTGGTCAAGGACAGGCAGCAGTCTATTCTAGAGCATTGCTCTTCTGACATTGAAGTTGTTTTAAAAATTGCCTTTTGGTGGGCAGCATGGTTGCTTCCAGGTTCTTGGATTAGAAAAATGTGGTACGTATACATGATGGAATACTACGCAGCCATAAAAAAGAACAAAATCATGAATTTTGCAGCAACCTGGGTGGAACTAGAGTCTATCATACTGAGTGACCTCTCACAAAAACAAAGGTCCGAGTATCACATGTTTTCACTCATAATGGACCTTGAACATCCAGTCTAATACTATAAGAAAATGACTGACAGTAGTGGGAAACTATGGGGGAGGGAGGGAGATGGAATTAACGAGCAAATATCTGTCTGGGGATGGGGAAGCACCTCTAATCAATAGGGTGCCTGACAACTGTACCTCACAACATCATAATAAAAAAATATTGATTATTAAAAAAAAAATTTTTAAAAATTGCCTTTTGGTAATTTTGCCTTCCATGTTACAGAGGATGCAGTCCATCTGTGACATCATCATCCACGGACATGCTACTTCAACAGTTATTTGTTTGTTTTGATGTACTGAACATACGAGGGGAACCTCCCAAAAATTGAATTATTTTTTGGAGAGTGGGCTCCTTGTAGTACAGGCTTCCCCTGCTAGGTAAGTATTCCATCAGCATCAGTGTACCAGCTAGCGTTGCTGTGAGACGCTGTGTTTGGCTTCAGTGAATTTATTTTTGGAGATTCTTTCCACACGTTTGCCCTGGGTGATTTATGAGCGTACCTGCCCACACCACACTGAGTGTTCTGCATTTCTTGACCAAAAACAGCATGATTTCATGCCCCGCCTGTTCTATTCACCTGATCTTGCCCTGAGTGACTTTTTGTTTATTTGTTTCCCGGTTAAAGAAAGTCCTCAAAGGGAAACGTTTTGGGGATGTTGGAAAAGGTGAAACAAAAAACGGCAGAAGTAATAAAAGGCATCAAAATCGACAAGTTCAAAAACTGTTTTGAGCAGTGAAAAAAGCATCTTGACAGGTATATTGCATCAAACAGAGAGTACTTTGAAGGTGACTAAAGTTTAAACATGTAAGAATAAATACACAATTTTTCTTTTTTTTATTTTAAAGATGTGAGGTACAATTCAGGGTTAGGTGTACAAACGTTGATTATGCAGGTACCCTTTGTTGATGAGGAATACACAATTTTTCAGTAAATAAATTCCAGTTTTTGGGTCCCCTTGGTAATCTTGCAAGTGACAGCACATGATTGAATTAACCAAGGTTTTGTTGATTGCCAACTTTTGCAAAGTTACTAGCAGAAGGCTTTTTTTTTTTTTTTAAACAATTTAAATGCTTTTCTCTCCTACTTCTTGGACTTTTTTCTGTTAAGTTATGTAAGTGTGTTATCCTAATCTTTGAGCAATTCTCCATACAATGAATCATTTTCAACATTTTCATAGGTGGAGAGAATACTTAATCTTTACTTGGAGACTTGATAGTTTTTCAAGAAGATAGAGTGTAATGGAGAGACTGGAAAGGAATTTGCTAAAGTTGAAAAGTTGGTGGAACAGATGCTATGATTCTTTCCATAAAGCTAGCACATTTCATCATAACCATTTTGAAACTGTAACATTCAAATTCTCTCTTGATGTCATTTGTTACCAAATTTTGTATCTGTTTGCATTTTGTTGTTGTAATTATAGACGTTATATGTGAGTATACTAAGGCAAGTGATAATTTAAATAATAAAATATAGTCATATATTAATTTGCCAACTTTGAGTAGAAAAAAATGATCCAATCTGTTTAATAGTTATGGAATAATTTTCTCAAATTTTTTCCTAAGCAGTTTGTTAATGTCAGGAATTCTCATGATGATTGTCAAATACCAACTGGAAAAATAGCTAGGGGATTGTGATATTTTATTAAAGTTTTAACTTCATATATGTGTTTTTAAAACCAAAGACACTGAATGAAAGTTAAAATGAATCTAGTATAAAATGAATACACTGAAATTATTGAAAAGTAGGTATATATTAAAAGAGAGACAATGTCTTCATTTGAAACTAAACTACCATTTGTTCAATTCGACATGCATTTGTTTCATCTATTTTTTTTTTTTTTTTAATTTGTCTATTAAGAGTAAGAGAACTTAGTTAAGGACTGTGAAATCCAAACAGTGGTGTGGCTACAGGTCTTTGCATTTCTTCTCTTGTTTTTTTATTTTTTTGCATTTGACTCTGCCTTCCAGTTCACAGATATTGCAGTCCATCTGTGACTGGCTGCTCTCTGTCCCTCCCTCTCACCACTAGTCTCATGTATTAATAACATCAAACCTCCTGCAAAACTTTGAAACTTTGATCTTATATACTCCCACCTAATCTAGGACTTTGCTTTTCTAACTGAGCCCTACATTTTACCTGAATATCCAAAGCATTTCTTTCTTAGCTTCTTGTCCTTAACCCGCAAATACTATCTACAAAGGAGATTTTTCTTTGCCTTTCTTCACAGGCTACTCTCTCCCTATATAATCACATCCAGCCCCATGGCTCTTACCGTGATCTCCAGAGTGTTTATCATCAAATCTGTGTCTGCAACTCTAGCCTCTTCCCTGAACATCAAAGCTATATTTCCAACTGGTGCTGGATGTCTCTATCTGGGTGATATCTCAACTTAATTTATTCAAAACAGAATTTATTTTCCACCCCACTCTAATCTTTGAAGCTACTCTCTCATCCTCAATCCAGTATCTCAGCAGTGGCAGCCCCAAAGCAAAAACTAAAAAAACTTCTTCATCATATTTTACAGGTACAACCAGAGCATCAAGAATATTCCTTTTAATTAAAGTTTAAATCTGTGAAAATGTATATTATGTATAATTTTGTCTATCCTAAGACTTCTGTCTTTGGTAGTATCATTGTAGATTATTCAGAGGACACCTGGCATCTGCTATTTAATTTTAATTTCTTTTTTACCGTTTCATCAGACATAAATTATATTTCAATGTACAGTTGTACAATTGTAGTTGATTGATGTAACCCATTTCTTGCCAAAGTCCCACATTATAAATAATTTGGTTCATGCAGTGAATGACATGAATCTGAAATTGAATTAGTTAAAATAATTGTTACAGATGAAAGATTCTTAGTATGATTAAATCTATTAAACAGTGAAATAAAAGCTGTTTTAGTCTTTAAGAACATCATTTTAAATGAGACACAACCACTGTTTCTAACTCTTCTTTCTTACCTACAGAGAGGTACAGCATCATATTATAAATTATATTATAGAGTTAATTAATTTAGACGTGACTTAGAGTGTCATTTTTTAATCCATGAAATAAATACCACTGGACACTATTTTAACACAATATTCCATGACATATTTTAGTAGAGGAAAACAAAAGACAACTTTCCTAAGGGTGAAGATAACCTTCTTGAGAGTTATTTAAGCAATAATAGATTTGAAGATGTTAGAGAGGTTCTCCAAGCTCCCTGGCCCCTTGCTTAAAACTGGTGAAATGGAAACTCAGACTATCACACAGTGCTCAGAGGCAGAAATGGCAAAATAATCTGGTGCCTGCATTTATATTTTAGGTTGGGGGCAAGGAGCTCTGCGAACTTGGAAGCATTTGCATAGATAGAAGAGAGAGAGGGAGAGAGAGGTATGACAGATAGGTAATACTTTAGTTGGATAAATTATTTGGTGCCTCATGTCAAAACTATGATTTTTCCTATTTTCTCAGTTTGGGAATTAAAAAGTAGACAACTATGCCTACTCTTTTTTTGGTTTTGGGAGTGTTGGATGATGGTTCCTAGGAGTCCTCCTTTGGGACTATATAGTGATCACAACAGTTAACTTATCATAATTCAATTTCTGATTCATTGTTAGACTTCCTACTATACTGAAAAGTTCTTTCTGAGACTGGGAGCTGTTTCTTCTCTATTACTGTCCACAATGCCTGATGTAAAGTAAATTTCCAGCAAAGATTTGCTTAATGAATGAATGGGAGTCAGAAGTTGAAGTGCCCAGTGGTTCCCATCCTGTCATCCTGTTGCAGCCCTGTATAGGAGGTAAGAAATGATATTTGCAGATAAGTACTGCCTGTCACTTAAATGCCATTGATTCTAAGATATATGTACATTTAAAAAAAATATTTTAACAGCCCTGACATCAAGATCTATCTTGCAGTCAAGGGTATGTCATAGTTTGGTATGTCATAACAGGATAATGGTATAACTTACAATTGATGGTGTCTTCGATCCGGCTAAGTATATTATTTTGGAAGATAATAAATTCTATGTAAATAATAACTGTCAAGAATCATTGGATGGGCTGGGTTGGAGTAGGGGGGTAGGAGGAGGTTCAGTATTAAGAAAGATTATCCAGGTGGGCATTATTATTAAGGAGACTAGATTTGCAAAAGACTAGAAGGAGGTGAGGGAGGAAACATGAAGCTATCTGGGGAAAGAATGTTCCAGGGAAAAGGGATAGATGTTGCAAAACACAAGTGTCCCTGACACCCAAGGAACACATCAAGAAGTCATTTTGGCGGGAACAAAAGGAGAGTAGTAGAAGACTATGTCACAGAGAGAACAGGGGGATCAATGAGAGTAGATCTCACAGGGCTCCAAAGGTCATTGTAAAGATAAACTTTTACCCTGAAGGACATATAAGGTCAAAGTAGTGTTCTTAGCAGATGTGGCATGATTTATTTTTAAAAAAGATTTCACATTTGTCTTAAATACTGATCTCCAGAAAATGAAAATGGCGGGAGAGGGAGGCGGGTGGTGAGCAATGAATTGAGAGAATAAATGAAAAAAAAAAACTTTGTAAAATTATTCTGTCTGCTCTGCTGAGAACAGACTATAAAGGGACAAAAGGAAAAACTAAGAGACCAGTTTGAAGACTTTTGCATTGATCCAGGACAGTAACAGTGGAGGAAGTGAGAAGTGGTTGGAATCTGGATATTTTATGAAGATAGAACCAACAAAATTATCTGAGGTGTGGGGTGTTGGTATGGGAGAGGGAAAGGGTCAAAGATAGTGTCCAGGTCCTTGGCATGAGAACGCAAAGGAGGGAGCTGCTGTGCCTTCAGTGGAGACAACTGTGCATAAAGCTCAGTTAGGTGGGCAATGAGGAGTTCGGATTTGGGCGTGTGTTGAGTTTGAGTTGTCAGTCAGACATACAAGTACTCCAAGTGATGTCTAGGGGAAGGCTGTTAGATATCAGAGTCTTAGTGTTGGGAAAGAGGTTTGGTCTCAGTATTACTTTACTATGGCATCTTGATTTAAGCAAATTTAATGTGTGAGATCTACTATATCTTACCTGCCTCTCCGGGCTCCAGACCAGGCAAAGACACCATCCTTTTAGCTTTCTGTTTTCACGATGGCCTTCACTGGGTGAGCTGTCACACTGAGACCTGACCCACATAAGCTTTTCTAAAATTCCTCCTTCTACTTCTTGACACCTTATTTTAAAAAATTTTCCCATTATATCAGCAGTAAATCAATGAAGAATCCTGTATACCTTTCTCCCCCACCTACACAATTCTGATCCTAAAATCTACAATTGAGACAGTGATGAATTCTGTTTAAAAATGATGTCAATTAAGATTTAAAACTCTGAAAGGAAAGAGTTTTATTTGCCAAATGTTATACAGTTATATTTGTAAGTATCAGTGATAGCTGCCATAAATTTCAAAAGAAACCGTATAGTGTTCATTTGAATTTTTTCAATTTATTCCCATGGATGCTGTATTAGGCTCTGTCCATTTCCTAAAAAATAGGGGAAACAGTCTGAGAATTCTGTCAATAAAGGAAAAATAATTATCATCATAATACTTAGCTACGTAAAGTTACCAGCACATTAGAATTTTGATGATATATGAGAAGACTAAGTAATAATTATGGAATTGTAACTTTTGAAGTACATGCTTTGTGAGTAGAACACATTCAAAGGAAGTTAAATCTTAGTCTATTTGCCATTCAAGTGGGTATAATATGAAACAGTTTGGACAGAGGAAGCTGCTATTCAATGTTTGTATGGTTTAGAGTAGTGGACTCTAAGGGAAGGTGTGTATGAGATGTCACAGTGGGGTGTGGGAAGGAAACCAGTAAGCTGTGGTTACCTAAACATAGACATCTTTCTGTATTTAACATAGGGATTATTAGTCCTAGTAAATATATACCTTTAAAAATAAATGTAGACATATTGATGGTATATGCCCAGTTTTATTTGGCTGATGATGTGTATGGCATAAACATCTCAGCATCCTCCAGGGCATGGATAATATTTTGCTTTTGATTAAGTAAATATGATTTTAGATTCAAACTGGAAGTGGAGTTAGTAGGAGGATAAATAAAGTTTGCTTTGAAAAATTAAACTCGTGGAGCATTTGGTGAACATTTTTTCTTTGTTAAATATTGGCCTTTTCTAAATTGTGCTCTCTCGTGTTATATTACTTTTTGATTTTATCTATCATTTTTACTCATCTTATTAGTCTTTTGAGAACATAAATTGGAGGTGAAAAAGTTGTAGAAGAGTGACTTAATGTATAGTTTTTCATCTTGTTTTGCCTCATGCTAATAACAACCCACTAAGAGCTACCTTTTCCCCCACAAATCTAGAAAAGTCATTTTTAGTTCTTCAATTCTTCGTCTCCAGAGCATGTGGAAAATGTGTCTCTGGTGATGCCAGGAAAATTATTTTAGAAATGTTGCTATTGAGAGTTAGAAGCCTAGTTTAGTATCTTGAAACATGTATTTTACTATAGGATGTACTTGTTGGAATGAAAAATTCTTATTATGCATACTTGTTTATTCAGAATTCATGCTCTTTTGTGCTTTGAGCTATTAGTAAAAAGCATGTTACTGTAATAATTATTTTGGTTAAGATGTATTGATATATTTGCCCTTTGCTGCTAATTGAAAACAAGGGTTTTTCATAGATAATCTTCTACTAACAATGCTAGTAAAATGTTTTATATTGTAATAATGAAAAGGCTTTA
This sequence comes from Carlito syrichta, assembly GCF_000164805.1. NCBI lineage: Eukaryota > Metazoa > Chordata > Mammalia > Primates > Tarsiidae > Carlito > Carlito syrichta. The sequence continues at coordinate 564,098 of NW_007247738.1, read as the reverse complement.
AGGGACTGTGATTAATTTTTCCTGAAGTATTAAATATAGTATAAATATAATTACAAGGAATTATGTGAAAGTCATGGGTACTGAGCTCCTCCTCTCACTTGCTCCTCAATTAATGCCAAGTGCTTAGAACTGACAGGATAGATTATAATCTATATATTTAATGTAATACCAACCAAAATGCTAATTTAATTTTATGAATTTTCAAATCTGATGCTAGAATGTATCTGGAAAAGAAAATTTTTAGGAAAAAAGTCAAGAAAATCGTGAAAAAAGAACAGTGGTGAAAAAGGCTAGTCTAGCAATATATCCAAATGTACTATAATAATTTAAAAGGTGAGTTTGTTTAAAAATTTATTTTAAAAAATGTGTGTGTGTGTGCGCGCGCGCACATGCGCGTGCATGTATATTCTTATTTTCAAGAAAATAACTAGCCTAAAGGCCAGGATAGTGGTTATATGTAGGGAAGGTAAAGAGGTTATAAGTGGGAAAGGACATTCAGAGAGTTTGGTGGGGATCAAGATGTTCTCTGTCTTACATTAAATAGTGGTTTGCTGAGAATTTACTTTATTTATTGAACTATACATGTGTATCAAACACCCTTTTCTGTGTGAACTTTATGTTTCACAATAAAAAAAGAAATAGGCCAATATATCATTGGGAAGAAGGGGTAGTCTAGAAACAGATTCATGTTTATTTGATAATTTGGCATATGTAACATTTCCAGTTAATATGGAGAGTTAGACAATCAAATAGGACAACTCCATGTAGAAAGATTATACATGTCTCTCTCTATATATAATAAAATAAAAGGTTAAGGAACTAAATGTAACAAAAACAACCCCAAGTATATAAAAGTATTAAAAGATAACATGGGAGAACTTACTCATAATCATGGGACACTGTACACACAAATATAGGCAATATTAAGAAAGAGTTAAAACCTAAATCAGTACATTAAAAATAAAAATTAACACAGGTTGGGATCTTTTGGTTAATATGTAATTAATAGTTATATAGTTAAAAATTAGAATGTATTTGTGAAGGGAACTTTGCCTACTAATAGGACCACTAGCCAGGAATTCCCTCATCCTCATGCCTACAGAACTTCACATAAACCTACCCCAGTGCTCAACTCATCTGATCCCTTCTTGTCATGATGCAGGAAATATCATTCCTATCGAATCCCTTAATTTGCGCCCCTAATTACACATCCTAACCTGACCATCCCCTCTCTCTCCCTTTTTTTTACAGGATTTTTCCAGTTCTCAAACATGCATAAACTAATGCCTCCCATCATAAGAGAGTGGCAACACCACCATCCTCATCAATGGCCCTGTCATACTGATGCTAAATTCCCCACCAATTTTATTGTCCTTTATAGCTAATGTTTTAGGAAAATATATGTACATCATGATTATACTTTTTTTCTATCCTTTTATTCTTTATGATCTAATTGCATCTTGATTTCTGCCACTCTACTGTAACTAGTCTTGTCAAGGGAACCAGTTCCTCTTATGTTGCCAAATTCAGTGAACACTTTTCATTTTTATCCTGTATGTCTCAAGTGAAATGTTCTTGCACTTCTGGGCTCAAGTGACACTCCTGCCTCAGCCTCCTGATTAGCTGGGACTATAGACATAAGCTGCACCCAGCTACAAGTGAAATGTTAAAGCCTCAGAGATGCCTCCCTGTCCACCATACCTAAAATAGAACGTGCATCTTTCTATTTATGTCAATACTTTTTTTCTTCCTAGCACACTTTACATTATTAGCTCACAATGAATGTATCTTTATTTATCTATATAATCTCTATGTAGTAAATTATTTTCTAATTTATTGACTTTAAACAATAAGCATTTCTTTTCTCATAGCTTCTACAGAAAAGAAATTTGGGAACAACTTGACTGGGTGTCTCTGGCTCAAGTTCTTTCATGAGGTTGTAGTCAAGGGATTGGTGTTGGCTACAGTCTCATCTGAAGATTCAACTGGGGATGGGGATTGGGAGGAGGTCTGCTTTCAAGCTCATTGACATAGTTATTGGCAAGAGGTCTTAGTTTCTTGACACATGCACCTCTCCATAGGACTTCTCGAATGTTCTTACAACATGCCAGCTGGTTTTTCTCAGAGCAAATGATCCAAGGAAATAAACAAAAAGAAAAGCAAGTCATGTTAATGACCTTGTACTAGAAGTGACATACCACTTCTGACTTACTCTATATGTAACCAATAAGTCTTTCAGTTCAGTTCATATCTATGGGGAGAGAAATTAAGGTCTATTTGTTGAAAAAAAAGGAGCATTAAAGAATTTGTGGCTATAATTTAAACCCACTGTACTCCTCAAGCTCCAACAATGTATGGAATAGGTTACTACTTACACTTATACTATCAGTGCTTAGAACATTAGGCACTTTGATAAACATCCGTTGAATGAGTAGATGGGTGTATGTTTCTTACTCTTAGGCACGAAGATATAGGCAGTGGTGTTATCTAGACCTGGGATGAAATTCTACCTCTACTATTTACTGGTTCTGAACTTTGGGCATATTAATTTCTATAAGGTCCGATTTCCTCATCTGCCATCTGTGCTATATTAGTACCTACTTCCCAGGAATGCTATAAAAATTAAATGAGATTGCATATATAAAGCACTTTCTCAAGTGTTCAGCACAAGGTAAGCCATCACATTTTAGTTGACCAGATTTTTCCTTCTTTCCCCTATCTCAGCACCTTCAACAATTACTATTTTACTATGTGATGTCAACATCTTATATATAACTCTTCTCACAATGAATTACTTATATGTTCAATTGTTTACATGTAGAAAAATATCAATTTATCTTAGATTGGAGGAATTTTTATATTAATGCACAATTTATGTCAGGACTTCCCAAAAGAATTCTAATATGTATTTTGGGAGGATTAACAAATTGGCCAGATACAAAGATAATAATTCTTTTTTAAAAATTTATTTTATTTTAGATTCAAGGGGTACATGTGCAGGTTTGTTACTTAGGTATATTGTGTGATAGTGAGGTCTGGGCTTCTTTTGAGCCTGTCACCCAGGTGGTGAGCGTAGTACTCAATGGGTGAGGTTCTCTGCTTTAGGAGTTCCCAGTGTTTGTTGTTCTCATCCTTATGCCCATGTGCTTTCAACTTTTAGCTCCCACGTGAAAGTAAGAACATGTGGTATTCAATTTTCTGCTTCTGCAGTAATTTGCTTAGAATAATTGTCTCCAGTGACATCTGTGTTGCTGCAAAGGACATGATTGATGTTCTTTTTTATGGCTGCATAGTATTCCATGGTGTAATGTACCACATTTTCTGTTCTCTTCATCTAGTCCACTGTTGATGGGCACCTAGGTTGGTTTCATGTTTTTGCTGTTGTGAATAGTGCTATGCTAAGCTTATCAGTGTATATCTTTTTGGTAGCAGAATTGATTCTCCAGAAAGATAATTCTTTAATAAACAAGGTACAACTGCAGTTTAGACTGAATATTCTGTCTAAAATAAATGTTTGTGATAATACTCTGTACTTGAAGGAAGATCAAAAGATTAATCTTCACAACTTTTTTCCTGTGGGACATGATAGCGGGATAGATTTGGAAAATTATTCCATGGAGGAAAAATGAGGCCATGTGACCCTATGTGTGGTACAAGAGTGCTCAACAACTTTCATTGAATAAGAAACTGCAACAAAGAATGTACCTAGCTGTCCTGAAACTTGATATAGTTATGAGTGAGTCTACTGATGCAGCTCTTTTTTTCCTTTGAAAAATTAGATGTAATTTGCATTCAGTGAAAGCCACAGATCTAAATTTTGTAGTTCTGTGAGTTTGCACAAATGTATAAATATGTATAACCCACACCCTAATCAAGATAGAACATTTCTGTCACCCTAAAATATCCCTTATGTCTCTTACCAGTCATTTGCCATTCCCCTCAAGGCAGCCACCGATCTGTCTTCTGTTATCATTAATTAGTTTTGGCTGTTCCAGAAAATAGGTACTGCTGTGCTTGTTAGTGTGCCTTTGAGGTCCAGTGTTACATGTTATCAGTAGTTCCCTTTTTATTTCTATCCTAATTTATGGCTATATCACAGTTTGCTTATTCATTCATCTCATGAACAACATTTGGGTTTTACCCAATTTTTGGCTATTATGAATAAAGCTATTAACAATCTTGCACATTTTGGGGAGTAAATACTGAGGAATATAGTTGTTAGATAATCATGTCAATGTTTAATTTTGTAAGAAACAATCAAGCTGTAAAAAAAAAAAATTGGCTGTACTGTTTTATAATCCCACTGGCAATGTATAAGATATCCGGTTGTCCAGTCCTTCCTAATATTTTGTGCTGCCTGTCTTTTTACTCTTAGGAATTCTAGTTGGTGAGAGATAATAGCCACAATTTCCCCTACTGCAGTTACATGCATGCTAACATTTTCGTCAATCACAGTTTCTACCCTTTACTTTCATAAGAGAAATGTTGGGACGATCTCTGTTCCTTGTTTTTCCCCAAGCTTTTCCACTGAGTGAAGTGTCACACTGAATGAAGGGCTCCACTCCATCAGGTCTTCAGCCCACTGGGTGCTTTCAGATTGGTTATTTCTTACCATGGCAATGACCCCAGCATTTACCATTGTAAGCAGGTTTGATCTCATATTCTTCTTTGCTTTGTGGATCTCCTATCTCCTCCTCACGTTGGCCTCTGTTCTCAAATATATCCTTCTGAAGCATAAATTTCCCTAACTGTCCAGGGCTCTGTCTACTACAGAGGAAAGAGTAATAGAGCAGAGTTATTGCAGAACAGGAACTCAGGACTCAGGCCTCCTGGTCACACATGCTAACTCTACTGCTTACCAATTCTTTACCTTGGACTTAACCTCAAACCTTGTTTTCTTCACCTGCAAAATGGGACAACACCAATAACAACTTGGTAGTGTTATTGTGATAATTAAATAGTGAAATATGCAGAGCCCTTAACCACATGGACCCCCAGGGCTCCAACATTGCTGTCTATTAAGCTACCATCTCTTTTGGTGTCTACTAACTTGTCTCTTCACCACTCTCTGCCGCCATTTGCCACATGCATTTATTTTGCTTCCTTCCTTCCTTCTGCCCCCCCCACTTCCTTCCTTCCTTTCTTTCTTCTCATACACATTCTAGCCACAACAAGTCAATTGTATAATTGGCTTTGGTATTTGCTCTTTCACTTATGGATTACTTATAAGAAGAGTAACCTTCAGACAAATGGGAGACATATGATTTACTAGGCTCATTGGCACTGTCTAATGCATATGCATAACAATAGAGTTTACAGAAAAACAATGCAAAGAATAGAGTTTAAAGAAATCCAATTATTGTCAAAGTGGAGTATGGTATATTGCATGAGCTTTGGGGCATGTAGTAGTTCTGTAGGCAACACCAACTCATCTTCCATAGCCCAGGTTTGATTTTGATAGGCGAGGAATTTGATTTCTCAGCATGCTGATCTGCCTTAGTTTGAGTTTCCTCAAAAGCAAATCCCTTAACAGCCCCCAAGGAGACAGTGTGGAGTGTGCCTTGGTTTTTTCACAAAGAGATGGGGAGGTTGGGATATTTTTCAACTAACCCCAGCCTCTCATTTGTTGAGGATCATGCCTGTGATGTTAACTCCCTGACATATCCAGGTTGTCCTGAGCACCTCCCCCAACCCTCAGGCTAAGAGGAACAGGAATACCTTGGCACATGGAGAAAGTCCTGGTGAACCCAGGGGCTATGCAGGGCACTGATGACATCTACTTTATTGTTTCTCAAGCACAAATTCACTTATAAACCACATTCACCAAATACAGGGACTAATATATGAAAAGAAATAGTGCTGACATTAATATTCAATGAGAAATATAACTACCAGGAATTCCAAGTATGTATGCGCTGACAATGGCAACCTCTCTTTGTGGCCATATTCAAATGAGAAGCCAGGTTATCTTCACAAGGAGATCAGGACTCTTAGAATAGGTGATATGAGTTTCCTGGCCAGTGTCATTGACCTCTTCCTCATGGGCACGGCAGGAGCCTTCTGCAAAACCTTCTTTCTTGGATTTGACTGTTTTTTTTTTTTCCTTTCATAGACACCTTACTGACCATTTTTCTCCTCCTAATAAATAAACAGTGCAATTCCTTATCCATAAGCATTATAGTTATAATCATAATCCAATTATATCTATTCTGGGTCATCTCAATTTAGTTTTGAGAGTCACCACTAATCTCTTGGTCAAAGCTCCAGATGGCTGCTCTTGTTCATTACTTCTGGATTCTTTATTTATTTTTATTCTTTTTCCTCTTTTAATTTTTCTTTAAAATTGTGGAGTACAATTTAGGGCTAGGTATACAAATATTCACCGTGCAGTTACCTTTATCAATGAGGTGTGTCCCCCACTTCCTCAGGCAGATATTGACTACTATCTGAATTCTTTATTACTAGAGGTTAAATTTAACTTCAGTTTTAGGAGATTCTTTGCTATTAATCCTCTATAGCTGCCTGCAAAAATTTTCTTAATAAAATTTAAAAAGTAGGTGAAGAATAAACAAGCAAAAGTTTACTTTAAAAATTGTTATGAGTTCTTTATTGATACTATAGAAAGAAAACTGAAGTACACTAGGTTGCATGACATAAGACTGGCAATACAAAATCATTTTTTAACCTATAAAATGTCAATTTCACTTGGTTCAGCCTACATAAGCATAACAACGTTCTCTATTTTTAAAAGTGAGTCCAAAAAAAGTGACTTTAAGACAAATTATCTTACCTCTATGGGTCCTAGTTACTTATCTGTGAAATGGCATTAGCTAGAAAAATTCTAGTAGCTTTCCAACAAGTCTTTGGTTTTATGAATCTTGGTCATTGCCATGACTGCCTTAAGAAATTTTGTTTTGAGAATGTATTTTTTTCTTGCCATATCTTGCTTTTTTTATACCCACATTCTTGTATGTTTATACCTAGGAGTTCTCCTCTGTCCCTTTCTCATCTTTTTCTTACTAGACAGGATTTGTTTTTCCCCTAAGACAGCTCTAGTCTGAGTTGTCTGTCCCCTTAGCAGCCATAAACAGTAGAGTAACTACTTCTGCTGTTTATCAATCCTTGACAACTTGCTTCTCCATTTATGCTAATATTCAGGTTTTCTGTGGCAGTGAGGATAACTTCTATAGTGCTTCAGCCTCAACAATTTTTCAACTCCACTGTGCCCTAAAGTCTATGAATCCTACCACCTTCTCACTATCCTGCATTCCTTTCATGTTCTCATTTTCTCTCTTTCAGTTCAGTTTCTAACTCCGTTGCTATAATTACCCTCTTGTGTATACTATGCACGCATTGCTCCTTTCTCCTTCCTTTGTACTCACTTGGCAAAAGTCTAACCCTAATTACATCCAACTCTTTACACACACCTTTCTGACACTCGCCCAGCTAAATACAGTTGGGAAAAAAACATACTAGTAGGTTTCATGTTACGTTTATGATGACAAGCCACTCACGCATCCATTGATCTACTGAGAAGTTGGATTATGGTTCCTGAGTCCATTCACTCTTCTGTTCTCCTAGGTTACTGTTTTATACCTTTTCTTTTCGCTCTTTGCCACTCTCAGCTGTTTTGTTTTTCTCATTTCGTTAAGAAAATAGAAGCCATCAGAACAGAACATGCTTATTTTCCTACCATCACACTGTCGACCTCACTCACATCTGCATTCATGTTCTCTGCTTACATTTCTTCTTCTCAGAAAGAACTGCCTATGCTCCTTATAGAGCTCAAGCCCTCTTCTTAAAAGATTGACCATCATCCTCTTTTCCTGTACAAGGATATCATTCTGGCAACTCTTCCTTCTCTCCTGCATCATCAGTTTTGTCTTTCTGTATCATACAGGTATACTTAAATTTCTTTCCATCTAATAAAGAAACTCTCTCAACTTTAGACCCCTCTAGCTACCACCCCATTTTTCTACTGCCCTTTAGAATTATTATTACACTTCTATAGGATCATTTCACAGTCTTTTAGTTCTATATTCTTCTATTAGTTACTAATAATTCCTTTGTACCACATTTAGTTTTTAAAGAGCTTTTTTCTCTATAAATATTTCATCTCAATACCAGAGGTCATATCAGATGGAGAATGGCTGGTTGGTGGTTTAAAGCAGATTAAAAGAAGAGGAAAGGCAGCCAAATATTTAGAGAAAAGGTGAAGCCATTCCATTGCATCGCCTTTGTTGAAGCATTTCAATTTATTCTGTACCTTAGATGTGCTCTGTAGCGCACAGCTGAGCCAAAGGTACATTAAGTCTATCTAACTGGGCTTGAAGGAAAGTTTGAAGACCATTTGTTCTTTTAAATTTCTTTACTTGGCAATTGTCAGATTCAATTTTGAGGGGAAGAGTTCAGAGCATCACTGAAAGTAAAAAAGCTGAGGTAAAGTGATAGCCACATCTGATAATTATGTCAAAGTCATCATCCTGTAGCAGTTTTAGCAATGAGGTATTTTTAGTACTGATGGCTAAAGTGTAGAGCATGTCACAGGGACACCTGTGTAGTTTATACAGCCTGGCAGGGATGTGGAGGAACTATGAGAACCTCTGCCTTGTATTTTGGTGGTATGTTTTATTTCACGGGTAGACTTTGCAGATAATATTCACTATGCTGATTAGGCGAGACGACAGCTTCATCTCCACATACTTGGAAATGTATCCTGCATTAGTATCGATTTCTTTATTCTGTGGGTCAAGCCATGCCCTTGTATGCCTGTATTTTCACTTCTCTGACAAATATTAATTGCACTAGATTTGCTATGCTGTACTTCTGATTAGTCAGAAGTTCAGCTTAATAAGTTATAGCTCCGTTTTTTCACTGTGTAAAAGGAATACTTATTGCATTGTTATGAAAATGCTTAAAAGATACGGTTGTGGAGGATTCTGGGAAGGTGTCAGTAGTTAAGAGTGCCATAGTTTCTGATTTTTTAAAATCTTATAACAACCGGCAGAACAACTAGATAGCAAAACTGAAAACTCATGGGCTACTTTCAGAACATAACTAGGTGGCAAGGTATCCCTTTAAATCCCATGTACAAGCAGTAGAGGACAAACCCCAGCATCACTGACCTACATAGACTGTGTGGGGCTTCAAGAAGCACAGGGAGGCAAAGGGTGACTAAAGGACCAGAGAAGTGGGGAGCCCCAAACTATCCAACAGGCACTCCATGGAAAGATTATATTGCCTGGAAATGTGCATTCCTTCTTTATGTATGTATTTTTAAAAGTGTGTATGGATTGCCCACACTCTGCTAGGCTCAGCTTTAGGTACTAGGGCGGTCACATTGAATGAGATGAGAAAGATCTCTGCTCTTCCAGAGCCCGTGTTCTAGAAGAAAAACCTGTAGGGGAATAATATAATTTCCGACACATAGGTATGCTGATGAAGAAAAAGGAGGACACTGAGAGTAACCAGGAGGCTGGGGTGAGGAAATTCTGGCTGTATTTAAGGAGGTAGCATTTGCATACACAGGTGAGTGGATTTTAATGAATAGAATTTAATAAATAGAATGATGATGGCATCTGGGTTTCATAGGATGGCATCTTGGTGTAGGAAGGAAGAGCAAAGTCAGTCTCTTCTCTTGGCTCCTGTCTCATCTTCTCTCTTAACAGCATTTAAAAAAATTTATTCATTTATTATAAAGATGTGGGGTACAATTCAGGGTTAGCTATACAAACATTGATCATGCAGGTACCCTTGTTGATGAGGTGTGCCCCTCCCTCCCCTAGCAGTTTCCCTCAACTGCCATTTTTTAAAAATGAAGCAAAGTGCACATGTCTTAAGTCTATATAGCTTAATATATTTTTACAAACTGAACATATCCAGCATTCAGATTTCAAAAGAATATAGTTAGTACCCAAGAAGTCTCCCATATGCCCCTTTTTAATCAATACCTTCTCCAAATGTAGTTTCATAATTTTTAATTTATAGCATCTTAGATTAGTTTCATCTGCTTTAAACTTTTGAGCTTTATGTCAAACCACACACTATGTACTGTCTTGTGTTGTCTTCTTTTCATCATTCACATTTGTGAGATTTGCAACCATTTTTGCATGTACTTCTAAATTATTTTCATTGTTCTATATTATTCCATTGTCCATTCTACTGTTAATGGTCATATTAACCAGTTTAGTTTGGTTTTTTTTATATATATATGGTTTGGGGTGGTGAGTAGTGCTTCAGTGAACATTCTAGTGTGTGTCTTTTAATGAACACACACACACACACACCACACCACAAACACACACACACACACACACACACACACTTCTTTTGGATATAAGGACAATTTCAAAAGAGAGAAGCCTTTCTTGAAATTCTGTATCTAGTTTCCTCTCAAGTCTTATTGGTTAATATTGGTTCACATGCCCTTCCTATCTGAGTAGAACCTGGGAAGGAAAGTAGCCAGGATGTGCTGTTCTATGCTCAATAACTAACTCTCTGCAGGAGCGTTGGGCAGAGGTAGGTGGGAAGGAAGAGATGGTGGGGGACAGGGCTGATTTGTAGCATTTGCCAGTTTCCTTGGTGTAAATATTCCCATCATGGCCATTTTTAAGCACCAGTGTCACATCAACCAGCTTGCAAAACAGCTCTCATGAATTAGTATGAGCCAGCTCCAGAATACCACTGCAAAATCTTGCATTTTCATTTTTTATAGTTGAAGTTCCACTCTGCCAGAAAAACAGGGAGGATTGTGGAGGGATAGGGAATGTTCTATGGTCAACTAGTGTTTCTGCACCAGTTATTGAGTTATTGTCAGGAATAAATTAATAAACTACTATCCTAATCCAAAGATTGTCCCTATAAAATTCAGATTATTGATGAACATGAAAACTGGCTTTTAGAAACTATTAGTTAGAAGAGGCTAGATTTATACTGTGGTAATGAACAATCCCCACATTATAGCAACTCACACATAGGAGTTTATTTCTCACTCATGCGAAGTCTGCTGTAGGTCAAGGGACTCTCCAGTGCAGCTGTTCTTGAGGCAGTGATTTTGGCAATGCGAGCAGCATCCATGCTGTGGCTCATCATTTCAATACTCAGTCTCCATGGTCACGCTGAAGCAATGCAAAGAGACTACGGTTATACATGGGCTTGTAAGAGCTTGCGAGCAAAAGCTATTTATCAATTCTACTCATAAGTCATTGTCTAGAACCAGTTACCTAGTCCCTCCCAACTGCAAGGACAATGATAAATGCTTGGGTCTTTGATGTCCTGCAAATGTCTCTGCCACAAACACCATCTACTCAGAATCATCTGTTATTTCTTAAAGGCCCATTTTAATTCATTTCTATTCATTTCCACCCTTGAATATAACTAATAACTCTAAAAAAATAACTGATAGCTGTGCTCATAGAGTTATACACTAGTAATGCATTACCTAGAAAATGGAACTATTAAGGAATAACAAGATAGATCCTAATGAAGAGTCTTTTTTAATGTACGAGTTAATGAGCTTTTGTATTGGACTCTATCTCTAATATAGGTAATACCTTAAGCATAATGCTTATTTTACAATCACCATAGTAACAATTGATGTAGGTAAGAGTCATATGCTAAAAACATATGCTAAAATCACTGGGTTAAAGGATGTTGGGCAAGAGATTATTCACATAGTCTTATAAGTATCACCTACAAATTATTTTTTACTTACAAAGGGGAAAAGATACCATTAAAATGGAGAGAGTTGGCAGATATTTTCTACTTCAGTTGATCAAATTTACTTTTGCCAATAATGGACAAAGTGAAATCATGTGCCCCATAAGATATACTGAGAAAGGGGCCTAATGTCATCTATGCAGTATTTTTGCTAAAACTGTTACATCTGAACATAAACATGAGAAAACAATTGGACAAATCCTAATTGATGACCATCTTGGAAAAAGTCTGTGCTCTCTTAAAATGTCAGTGTCATGAAAGCCAACAGTGTCCTCAATTAAAGGAGACCGAGAATCATGAGCACTAAATGCAGTGTTGATTGTTGATCAGATCCTGGGAAAACAAAGCTATGAAGAACATTATTAATACAAGGTGGAGATTGTGATTATAGACCATATATTTGATAATAATGTGGTATCAGTGTTAAATTTCCCAGATACTATCAGTGTATCATGGTATATGGGAGAATGGCTTTGTCTTATGAGAAATGTGCTGAATGCTTATGAATGAAGGGTCATATCAATAGTTAATCTTAAGTGACTCAGATAAAACATAGGCATACATTTATATGGGTATGTGTATAAATATATATGTAATCATATGTATGTACAGATACAACACACACACACAAACACAAAGAGAGAAAGCAAATGTAGCAAAATGTTAATCTTTGACATATTTAGGTGAAGGTTTTATGGTCATGAAATCTACTCTTGCAAATTTTGGTCTCAACATTTAAAAAATGGGAAAATGCTGTTCATTCCATTTATTCTGCAATTTTGCAACTCAATTCACTTTGTTATTATTTTGGTAAAACATCAGTTTTATTGGAACCAACTTCGTTGTATGGTTTAATCTATATTTGCTAGGAATCAGATAAGAATGAAGCTTTAAGAAAGGTTCTTTTTTTCTATTTTTGTTCTTTCATTTACCAGTTTATTGGTTTATTTTTTTATAAGTGTATCAATTAGGATAGGCTAGGGTTGTTTTTTTAAAAAAACCACCTTACTGGTTTTTTTAAAAAAACACATGATTGACATGTTAAAAAGCTATACATATTTAATATATACAACTTAATGAGTTTGGGATACGTATCACCTCTGAAACCATCACTACCATCAAGGCAATAAACATATCCATCATCTCCCAAAGTTTCTCGTTTCTTCTGCTCTGCCCCCTGTATTATGATTTTGTGTGTGTACGTGTGTGGGGGGGAGGGAGGTTAAGAAATGTAAGATCTCCCCTCTTAGCAAATTTTAGGTACACATTACAGCATGTTAGCCATAGACATTATACTGTATAGTAGGTCAACAGAACCAGTTTATCTTGCATAACTGAAACTTTGACACCTGTTTTTTTTTTGAGTTGGAGTCTCACTCTGTCGCCCAGACTGGAGTGCAGTGGCCGCTCCCGGCCACTGCAGCCTCGACCTGCTGGGTTCCGGCAATCCTTCCACCTCAGCCTTCCAAGTAGCCAGAATTACAGGCATGTGCTATCACGCCCGGCTGATTTTTTGATTTATTGTAGAGATGAGGTCTCACTGCCCAGGCGGGTCTCGAACCTATGGGCTCAGGCAATCCGCTCACCTCAGCCTCCCAAAGGCACGGGACACCTTTAACTATTACTTCCCATTTCCCTCTCCTCTCAGCCCCAAGTGATCACCATCCAGTGCTCTGCTTCTGAGTTTGACTGTCTTAGATTCCACATATAAGGGAGATTACGCAATATTTGTCTTTCAGTATCTGGCTTGTTTCACTTAACATAACATCTGCTAGGTTCAACCACATTGTTGCAATTAGCAAGATTTCCTTCTTTTTTCTTTTTGTGAGTTGGAGTCTCACTCCATTGCCCAGGCTGGAGTGCAGTGGCAGGGTCACAGCCACCCCAGCCTCAATCTGCTGGGCACAGGTGATGCTTCCACCTCAGCCTTCCAAGTAGCCAGAACTACAGGTGCGTGCTACCACGCCCAGCTAATTTTTCGATTTATTGTAGAGATGAGGTCTTGCCAAATTGGCCGGGCTGTTCTCGAATTTGTGGGTTCAGGCAATCTCTTCACCTCGGCCTCCCAAAGTACTGGGATTACAGGCTTGAGTCACCGGCCTGGCCAGATTGCCTTCTTTTTTAAAGACTGAATAATGTTTAATTACACACACACACACACACACACACACACACACACACACACACACACACACACACACACACACACATTTTCTTTACTCATTTATCTATCAATGGACATTTAGATTGTTTCCATATCTTGGCTGTTGTAATGCTGCAGTGAATATAGGACCACAGATATCTCTTGGCAATCCTAGTTTAAATTTTTTTTGATAAATACCTAGAAGTGGGATTGTTGGATCACACGGTAGATCTGTTTTTTAATTTCTTGAGGATCTTCCATACTGTTTCCCATAATGGTTGTCTCAATTTACATCCCATAATGAGTGTACCAGAGTTTCCTTTTCTCCTTTTTGAAAGAAGCCATTCCAATAGGTGTGAGGTGATATCTCAATATGGTTTTGATTTGCATTTCCCAGATGTTCAGAGATGCTGAGCACCTTTCAATGGAGTTGGTCGTTTGTATGTCTTCTTTGGAGATGTATCTGTTCAGGTCCTTTCTTTGCCCGTTTTTAAATCGGGTCATTGGTTTTGTTTTGCTATTGAGTGGAATGAGTCTCATATATTTTTGGATATTAGCATCTTATTGGATATATGATTTGCAAATATTTCCTCTCATTCTATAGGTCATCTTTTCCTTGTGTTAAATGTTTCCTTTGCTGTGCAAAAGCATTTTAGACGGATGTCATCCCACTTGTTCTTACTTTTGTTGCCTGTGCTTTTGGCATTATATCCCAAAATTTGAAGCCAAGACTTTTTTCTCCCCCTAGGAGTTTTACAGTCTCAGTTCTTACATTTAAATCCTTAATCCATATGGAGTTCATTTTTGTATATAGTATAAGGAATCAATTTTATTATTTTGCATGTAGATATCTAGTTTTCCCAACACCACTTATTAAAGAGGCTTTTAGTCCATTCTCCTTTTTGTGTTCTTTGTACCCTTGTCAAGGATTAGTTGATTGTATATGCATGGGTTTATGTCTGGGCTCTTTATTCTGTTCCATTGGTCTATTTGTCTATTTTTTTCCCTCTACCTCTTAGGAGGTAGAACATAAACTCCCACTCCTTTTTTAAAAAAATAAACTTTATTTTGTGTGTATTTAAGGTGTACAACATGATGTTATAGGATGCATAGAGATAGTAAAATGGTTACTATAGTGAAGCAAATGAGCACATTCATTATCTCACAGTTACCCATTTATGTGCCTATCTTTATGCCAGTACCATGCTGTTTTGATTACTGTAGCTTTGTAATATAATCTGAAATTAGAATGCCTCCAGTTTTGTCCTTCTTGTTTAAGATTGATTTTGCTATTTGAGGTCTTTTCTGGTTTCCTATGAATTTTTTGATTGTTTTTTCTACTTCTGTGAAAAATGCCATCAAAAATTTGATAAAATTTTGATGCAAAATTTTGACTCTATAGATTGTTCTGGGTAGTATGAATATAATATTTTAACAATATTAATTCTTTCAGTCCACGGACAGAGAATATACTTCCATTTATTCATGTATTTTTTTCATCAATATTTTATAGTCTTTAGTGTATAGATATTTCAAGGGGAAGTGTTCTTAACGATCACCACTGGAATCTAAAGATGCCTGAAACAAGGGAAAAAGTCCACCCCAGAGTAGAGACAGTCTCCTGTGTTTGGATTAGACATTCAGTTAGTATGGCACCATGCCTGGAAAAAGATATTTATTTTTCTGTAAAAAAAAAAAAAATAGTAGCATTAGGAAGAATAAAGCTAAGGATAACCTCCCCCTTTTTAACTTCTGTCAGTTTAGATTAGCCTGTCATATTAGAAACAAGAATCTTTGTCTAATTCTGAAATGACATTTAGTGATACTTTGTAGGCTGAAGCTGTAAGGAAAACTACTTAGCATGATCCGTAGTGTTAAATGAGCATGCTGTCTTTTAGAACAGTCCCTGCAATTTTGTGAGAGAGTATTAACGTCAGATGAATTGATACAGATGATGAACTTCAAAAAGGAGTTGAGCTCAGATTAATACACATTTTCTCTAAATCATCAAAAACTGAAATTCTCTGTTGAGAACATTTGGGTTCCTTTCTGGCCATCCTGTCAGGAGCAGGTTGGTGGATTGTGGAAATGACTTTGACACTTAGCATGCCTTTTTAGTCCCTGTTCGAAGGGGTAATAGCAGGTCTCTGTGGGATAGTTTTGCTCAGAATTTTGAAAACAAGAGCCCTTCTTTATAACTGTCCCGAGAATGGATTGTGGATCAAGCTAATCATTTCGCCCTCGATACTAGAACTCTTGGGGAATAGTACGGATAACTAAATGATAAAGTTTTTAAGAGTTTTAATTATTTTGTCATTGCTTTAAAATTCTGGAATGAGTTTTTAAAGGATCCTCTCTCTCTTCCCCTCTTTCTTTTTTCTCTCTATTTCACTCTCTCTGTCTCTCTTTCTCTTTCTATTTGGTTCTACTTTTTTGCCACCCCCCCACACACACACAAAAGAAAAACCCCACAAAGTAACACTTCATTTATCAAAAGCCATTATCACTTACAATAAACATGTCTTGTGTATTGCTGTAACACTCTGGTGGCCACAACTACTCAATAAAACCATGCAGGAAAGGCATCTACGTGGTTCAATTTAATTACAAATATCTACACACTTTCAATATAAGCCCTGTAAAAAATGAGTGTGGGGGACACCTCCCAGTAGGGTAGTAGTTTATCAGAGTGTGACATTGTATTCTTCCTTAAAATGTTTTATTTGACTAAATGGCATAACTAATGACTAGTTATAACTTGAATGTAACCTTAGACACAGAGCTTAAAATAGTCTCCCGGTGCCTTGTAAGATCCTCTTCCCCATGACCCAACCAACATTCCTGTCACCAGGCAACTTTCTCTTCCTCCCTCCAAGGAGTCATTCCCCAGCTGTGTTTGGATAAATTTTGTGAATAAAGACCCACGCATGAGACCAGGATGTCTCCTTTCTGGACCTTGTACCACAGGTATCATCTACACTTACAATGACTCAAGGTATACACTGTATAGAGCAGAACTCTAAAAGTGAGGTCCACAGTCCAGCATCACCTTCACCTGGAAACTTGATAGGGCTGCAAATGGATTACACCTATTGAGTCAAAAATCACTGGGGTAGGACCAGGAATCTGTGCTTTAACAAGCCCTCCAGTTAATTCTATGAAATCTCACGACCTGAGACTTCTAGTAGGTGTGAGGCAACAGGCAGACATTAGCTGAATACTTCTCAAAAGATAATCCCAATCATCTGTTTGCCCTGCCAAATAAAATGTTGTTTCCAAAATTGCAAATAGATGAACACTTACCTCTAAGGAAGTGAAAAGAAATAGGTTCTTACACACGTAGATGTGCTACAAAGTAATTTCCTTAAAACAGGTGTTATTATCAGATGTTTAGCAGTGAAAAAAGATAGTCAAATGAAAAAGCAAAGCTAAGTTCTGTGGCATCTTGTGTAACTTCCTACCCTTTAATTTTTTTTTCCTGGATTTTCCTGTTATCTCATAGGACATGGTGCTAAGTTAAATCTTCCTCATCTGATTGTGTTTCACATTGAATGCTTGGTTTTTTTTTTTTGAGTTGGAGTCTTTGTCGCCTAGTCTGGAGTGCAGTGACATGCTCACAGCCACTGCAGCCTTGACCTGCTGGGCTCAGGCGATCCTTCCACCTCAGCCTTCCAAGTAGCTGGAACTACAGGCACACGGCACCACACCCGGCTAGTTTTTGTTGTTGCTGTTGTTGTTGTTGTTGTTTTATTTTATTTTAGAAATGAGGTCTTACCAAGTTGCCTGGGCTGGTCTCGAACCCATGGGCTCAGGCAATCCTCTCACCTCAGCCTCCCAATGTGCTGGGATTACCGGCGTAAGCCTCCACGCCCAGCCTTAAATAAATTGTGTTTTGTTTTGTTTTGTACAGATGAGGTCTTGCCAAGTTGCCCAGGCTGGTCTTGGAACCCACAGGCTCAGGCAATCCACTCACCTCAGCCTCCCAAAGTGCTGGGATTACAGGCTGAGCCACGGAGCCCGACCTGCTTGCTTTTTCATTAAGAGTTCTTAGGAGCCGGGCTCGGTGGCTCAGCCTGTAATCCCGAGCCTGGGCAGTGTGACCTCATCTCTACACTAAATCAAAAAATCAGCCAGGCGTGGTAGCTCATGCCTGTAATTCTGGCTACTTGGAAGGTTAAGGTGGAAGGATCGCTGGAGCCCAGCAGGTCGAGGCCGCGGCGGCTGGGAGTGGCCACTGCTCTCCAGTCTGGGCAACAGAGTGAGACTCCAACTCAAAAAA
>NW_007247738.1:506672-545938 GCF_000164805.1 Carlito syrichta | reverse complement strand
AAAAAAAAAAAAAAAAAAAAAAGAACTCTTAGGAGCCAAGCAAAGATGCATTCATGTGTAACTCCTCCAGGGTTTGTGTTGTGGCTGGAGTCACAAGTAGTTTAGTCCCTTTTGAAAGGCAGACCTAGAACTACATCCAGCAGGCCCTGGAACCTAAGCCCCCAGAACCTGTATCAGTGTTGGTAAAAACTTTGTTGCTTTTTTTTTTTTTTTTTTTTACCTTAGAGCCAGTCTTCAGGCAAGGGATGAAGTAGATGCTTCTTGGAGAGGCATGCCTGTGAATCACACACGGACACTTCTTTTCCTTATGGGATCGGGGTTTCCTTCTGAAGAAAAAGAACACATTTTATTGTGACAACTTGCCATGTTCGTTTTACAGTTCCCCTGCATTTAGTGTTATAAATGTCTACCAGCCTACTGTCCAAGGGGTAAGTCCTGGATTTTAGCACTGGCTGACTTTTAAGATCTAACTACTTCAGCCAATTTAAACTACAAATGTGATGTCACTGTTTGGAGCTGAGACGAGAGGCACACAATTGGCTGTCACTATTCTGTGCAAGTTGGCTTTAGCACACCACTGCTCAAGGTGTTCCCTTCCAGGTACTCTTGAATTTGAAGAGGGTGGGGATTGACCTAGCAATGGTGGTCCTGGCTAGGAAGGAGTAATCACTGGTGATACACAGACCTGGCACGTGGGGAGGGCAACAGACACATTGGGGTTCAGTAGCTGAGAAAATATTCATGTGTTCAGCCCTACTCTTTTCTATGCTATTGTGTTGGCCACCTGTGTTGGAGAGACAAAATGTTGGATTCTATGTTTCTGTTAATAGTAAGATGAGTTCACCACAAAGTTTAAGGCTAGAAAGGGCATGCCTCTGATTTTTAGATAAATGACTTAGCAACATTCTTATCCCCTGCTAAGTCTGCCTCAAGAGCAAAAGGCAGACATGCACACAGTTCTTTGTTGCCCTAGAAAGCTGTCGCATATGTTTGCTATTGTGGGAAAGTATAAAAGAGCCTGCAGTCCAAATAGGGCTACGAAGTAGCTCCCAAGGGCAGCATAAGTTCTGAAGCAAACTGCTCTTGCAAAGAACTCTGTTATTTACGTACCAAGAGCAACAAATATCCATGTTTACTTTTCCCTGTACCTGAGTTCAATGTTTGATCATTCTTGTCACCAAGGGGCTTGGAGTCTAAAACACTGTGATGATGGGTTATGCACCATATGATAATAAAGAGTGGGTGCATTTTGTCTAGGGAACTGATTCTATTACTATCAAGGTATTTGGAAAGAAAAGGAATTTAAGTACAAGTTTAAAAATAGAGCAGCATAAAGCAGATCAGTAAGAGTGTGAATAAAAATGTTCTTGGAAGACCTGGAATATGAGAAGTTTCGTTAGTATATTCATCAGAATTTGCAGGTTCTTGAAGTCAGACCATTTTATGAGGGAGAACACGGGGAAGCAGCAGGCCTAAGGATCAAGTCTATGCGGAAGGAAGACAAAACCCTCCACTGAATCTCAGAATCTGAGCTCTGGTTTTTGTTTTTGTTTTCATTTTCAGAACTTCCCGAACAGAATCAAAGGACAAATCAGAAATATAAAACCTTAAACACTGGGTTGAGTGGAATCTAATAAAATAGCTAGGGGAAAAAATAACTTAGATTTGTTAAAATTTAACTTTTGTGTTTTCTTTTTATATTCACATATTGTCTTTTCAACCTATCTTGGTTTAATAAAGAAGGACAAGAAATCTGATAGTCATAAGGATATCACTACGTTTCAGCTTTAAGGAGTTGTTATGCTTATGAGGAGTTGAAGTGAAGCTCCTTGACAGATTTTAAAATGTGGAATGTATCTAGTAGGGGTATTTTCATATTCTTTTAATTTGAGCTGTCCCAGAAGCAGTCCTTGAGAGAATATTTTAATGAAAATGTAGTTTCTTGGGAAATTAATCCCAGGAAATACCTGAGAGAGGGGAAGTGAGACAGGAAAGGGAAAGAGTTCGATGAAGAGAATGTTTTCTTTTTTTTTTCTTTTTGAGTTGGAGTCTCACTCTGTCGCCTGCACTGGAGTGCAGTGGCCGCTCCCAGCCACCGCAGCCTCGACCTGCTGGGCTCCGGCGATCCTTTCACCTCAGCCTTCCAAGTAGCTGGAACTACAGGCACGTGCTACCAAGCCTGGTTGATTTTTGATTTATTGTAGAGATGAGGTCTTGCCAAGTTGCCCAGGCGGGTCTCGAACCCATGGGCTCAGGCAATCCACTCACCTCAGCCTCCCAAAGGCATGGAATTACAGAATGTTTTCAAGTGAGTTGCCATTATGGGCAACTGGTGCTCAATCCTGCTTGGGAACCCCAGCAGATGTTGTGGAATGTGCCTCTGAATTGTCCCAAACGAAAGGCAAGAAAGCTGGTGTAAGCAACAGTTCTCCTTCTGCCCTTGTTAAGGGCTGCTTCCAGAGTCATTAACTACTTGACACTACAGACTGGCCCTGCACAAGGGCTTTGTGTATTCCTGTAGCCAGATAAAACCCTGTGGGTAGAAAGTTACAGGTGTTTTCAGCAAGGATCCTTCATTGAGTATAGGGAGCACTTGACTTAGTTTAGCGCTGTCCAAAAAAGTTTACTGTGAACCACCAACATGAGCTACATATGTAATTTTAAATTTTCTAGAAGCCACATTATGATGTAAAAGACACAGGTGAAGTAAATTTTAACATCTTTTAATCCAGTATATCAAAAATATTATCATTTCAATTGATAGACAATGGAAATGCTATTTTTAATTTAAATTTTTTTCTGAGTCAGAGTCCCACTCTGTCACCCAAACTGGAATGCAGTGGCATGACCATGGCTCACTGCAGCCTTAACATCCTGGGCTCAGGTGATCCTTCTGTTTCAGCCTCCCAAGTAGCTGGAACTACAGTCACACACCATCATACCCAGCTAACTTTTTATTTTTATTTTTTAGAAATGAGGTCTAACTATGTTGCCCAGGCTGGGTCTCCAACTGCTGGGTTCAAGTGATCCTCCCACCTCAGCCTCCCAAAGTGCTGAGGCATGAACCACCACACCCAGCTAAATGTTATTAATGAGAGATTTTACTTTTTGCCCCTGATCTTTGAACTTTGGTATTTTACAGCACATCTCAACTCAAAACTGGTCACTTTCCAATTGCATAGCAACTAATGAGGCTAGTGACTACTGTATTGGGCAGTATGTTTGTGGGGAATGTGCCTGTATTTGCCTTGCTATTTACTGGATTTGGGAGGCGTGTGTCACAATTATTCTCTGAGCAACCCTGAAGTTCAATTTTACCCAGTACATCAGGGAACCAAATATATTGATCCCATTTGTGGTACAACTTGATGAAATTTTCTCAACTTGATTATGCTCCTCTGTTTTCTCAAGATACAAAACCTGGAAAATGCTATTTCTGCATATTTTAGAGAAGTATTTTGATTATTGATATTTTGAAAACATTAGCATTTTCACTGTCTTTGTAAATGCATTGCTGCTGTTTTTTATTATTAAAATGAGATCGGGGTTTTATTAGTACAAATTTGGTTTTCAGTGATCCTCTTTTCCTTTTTTCATCTACCCACCAAATAGTTATTGAACATCTTCTGTGGGTCAGACAGAGATCCTGAGACCCCTCAGTGAAGAGACAAAGCCCTGTCTTCATGGAGCTTGTATTTCGATGGGAAAGGCAGACAGTAAACAGAATACCATATACATATATAAGTGCCATGAAGAACAGGTCCTTGGGAAATGGTTTCTACAGTGGTTACTAGGATTCGTCTTACTTTAACCAATCCCATATGTAAAAACAAATACACTGGATGGTCCCATTATTGCCTTTAAAAAAGGATTTCTCACTTTTCAGAACTGTTCCCCTCAGAGTTCCTTTTTTTAGAGACTTGATGTGGATTCTTTGTCCAAACTCATTCAAAGGGAACTTTTCAGGAACTTACCTGTACTACAAAATGAGTTGCACTAAGTCTGGTTAGGAAGGTTATTTATACTGCCATATTTTGTATCCCTGGGTGCCTAATTTATGGGTAATTCATGCATTTTTCCCACTGGCTGTCAGATACATGACTGAATCATGGTTGTGCCATCTTCATGATGTCAACTTTACATACCTTTGAAAAGTAGCTGCCAACAGAGCAGGTCAAAGACTCAGGATTTGCATATCTCCAGTGGAACGCTGTGAGGTATTTATTTCAGTTGCTAATGTGAATAAGGCTGTGATCTCTCTATTAATTAAGGCTGTTTTATTCATTGGGCAAAATGTGAAAGTATTTAATAATTTAAAGACTTGATGTTTTCAGAGCATAATTGACTTTTGAGGCTTAAGACACTAAAAAAATGTTAACTGGAAGCAATGGCACTTACAAAGATTTTACTGCAGCTGATTGCATATGCAGGATATTTCTGGAGTTATATATTATGCTAGGAAGATTCTTTCTGTAGGATTTTACTGCCCGAGTGTAAGAAGAGTGTTTTATTACATAATAATTGCCTTTAATGGGTGTGGGTATTTCATTTGGCTATTAAAATCATGGTAATGTCACTGTAATTGAAAAGTTTCCATTTACTTTTTAAACATCTTTGTTAACACATCAGATTGGATCAGCTGGTTCAGTACTTAAGATCATATGTTTTGTTTCCACATATTTAATTTTCTGGGATATAGTGCCTCTTGAAACTTTTCAAACCATTTTCTGATAGACAAAGATGCCTGTGTTCCTTTGTATACATCTTATTCCCTAATTTTCAATGGTTGCAAGCAAAGTAAAAACAGACACTATCTTAAGTGAAAAGAAATTTACTGGAAAGCTGTGAGATGAGAAGAACTGATTGGAGTCTCGAGTATCAGGCTTTGCAAACAAGCATCTTAAATTGGGGCCCCTAGATGCAGAGCCAGAGATAGAGATTCTTGTGCAAATGATTCACTGAGGGAATGCTCTCCAGAGAAAGCTGTAAAGGAGCAAAGGAAACTGGATAGGCAGAAGGAGTCAAGCAAAAAATAAGGGTTCAGATGAGGTCTAGCCTCAACTTGATCTATAGGGCACTCTGGAGTTTAAATGACATCAGAGAATCATTCCACTGTGAGACAGAGGGTCAGCCTTTTGTAATCCTGTGCCAGTCAGCCACTGGCTATGGACTGCCCCTGGGTGGAACATAGCCTCCTGGCAGAGGCATATACTGGTAAGGTGACTTTCTGGAGTTGGGTGGGGTCTGAGGGAACCAGATTGGTAGCATTTACCAATTTCCATTGTGTAAATACTCCCACCATGGCCTATTTCAAGCTACCAATGTGAAGTTATTGAAGGTGGAAAGAAACACACACAATACGCTCCTGTGAGCCAGTTGGAACTAGATCCAGCAAATCACTGCTTCCAGGTATCCCCTGGAGAGGAGCAACTGTTAGATGAAGGCAATCTTTGGAAAAATGGGCAACTGTAAGGTTCTAGCAGCTGTTAGGTCAGACCCAACTGAGGGTGCCAGGGGAGTTCTGCAATCCAGTGTCATGCGAAAGATGCAAAGAATTGCACAGAAGTTAGATTGGAAAATATAGTTTATTTAGAAAGTAAATTGGAGAGAGAAAAGAAGACTCACCTCCCCAAGGTAGGGGGTGGGTCCAAAGCTAGAAAAACATGGGGCCACATAGCTCAAAGAACGACATGACTAGACCAGAGCTTTGCAAAGCAATGGCTCATTTCTGTTTGAGGTTGAATTTTTTTTTTTAAGCAGAATTTATTGAGGTAACAGAAAAACTCCCACAGTGAGAGGGGACCCAAGGAGGTTGCCTGAGGTTGAATGTTTTTAAATCTTTCCTTTGTTGAGGGCAGGTCCTTAAGGTGATTGGGTGGTGGTCTTTATCACACCATCATGAAGGGGCAGGTAAGTGCAAGTACTAATGTGAGGTAATGGACAGCAGAAGATTGGTGGGTTAGTCACACGACTGTGGCCGTGGTGTTGGGGAAAGTGTCATGAAGTTCACCTGATTAGGTTAACTTGTCTCTTATGCAAATACTTGGAATATAACAGCTAATCAGAACAAAACAATTAAACAATTGTTGATAGTTACCTCTGAAAAACCAGTTTTGTCCTTGGCTAGTAATTAGAGGGTAAATTAAAGTGAACTGCTGGAAAAACATGACAAATGTTAACAATTTTAACCATAAACAACATTAAAATGGCTACTCTTTGAGTATATCAACTCCATCTTGGTTCTTTCAGCAGCTGAAACTTACAGCGACTAGGATAGCTATGCTGGCCCACTAAAGAAGATCTTGAAAACTCTATGTGAGACTGACTTATCATCAGGGAGCATGGCAAGCCTTGCACAGCAGGAACAAGGAGGCTCCCACTTCTGCCTCCTCTTTGGTTGTCTATTAAGTGGCCTTGCATCACTCATTCAAAATTCAAATTCCTAAAAGAAGGTAATACTTGATCCTGCCTGAGGCACATACCTACCCCTCTGGTCATACCAGGAAAGCACAAGGGACGTTTGATCTGCTGTGCTTGGTAGTAGAAGGCAAGCACTAAAAACAAACAAAGGTGGGAGAGTGGTGATGCCTAAAAAGAGGACTAGGGAACTCTTACTGATGGGAAGTGGAGGCTGCATGACGTGAATGGCAAGTATTACAACATATGGAGTAGAGGTTGCCAGAATGGTAAGAAAAGCAACTAACATTTATTATTTTTTACGTCAATATCAGTACCATTAATTTGCCAGCAACTGTTTTAGTTACTTCATGTACTATGGCAGAAATTGTTGGTTGCCTCCCACCAGACTTTCTCTTAAACTTTCTTCTTGATGGCAGAATCTTGCTAACTAACATGAAAGAAGCTAACAAGCCAGATGTTGATTTTCCCAGCACCCTTTGTGCATAGTACACAGGCACATGACCCAATTCTGAGCGTGGGTCTTCAGGGGAGGTCTTTTGGGAGGTGGGTATTCTGGGGAAATTTTGCTTCCCTTATAATAAGAAAGAAACAGATGAAGGGAAATTCCAACATCTTTTCTTCCTGCTTTAAATATCATGTCAGAACATGATGCTTGCTCTTATGGGAAACCATCTTATGAAAATGAGAAGAAATCCAAGGAAATCACAGCAAAGCTGACTTATAGCCCTGACACTGTACTTCTAGATTAACTAATGCTGAAACCTCATATTTTGGTGCCATTGTTCCATGAAATCTTAAAAACTCCTATTGTTTTAATGGGATGGGCTTCTGCTCAGTACTTCTCAGAATTCATGAAGAAATGGTTAAAATGAGGAAGTATTGGCAGTTGGAGGGACATCTCTCAGTTTCGTAGAAAACTCAGTGCTGCAGAATGACAAATTAATTACTCAGTGATCATAATTAGAATTAGAGGTTTTCTTGTACCTGAACACCAGTTCCATAATTGCCAACTTCTCCCTTTTGATTTTTCTTCTTGGTTATGTCTTCATTGCAGACTTTAAAATTTCTGTTTTCTTTTCTATGGTAGTCCAGATTTTTTAGGTGGAAAGCAGGGCAGTAGTTATGCCCTCTGAGCACATACCCAAATGTGGTATTAAAGCAGCAACAACAACTTTGGATACTATAGGTGATATGCCAGTTGTTAACACAAAAATGAAACAACTTTGGAGAAAGCATTGTCAAGTGTGTGAGTGAAACACCTGTAACTAGAGCTTGAGTCACATGAAGAAGATATCAAAGGAGGGTGTGACATTTATGTTCCCGCTCTCCCATCAGCTGTGAGTGTAGTAGTGCCCCCCCCACTGTATCCTAAAATTAGAATATGGTTCCTTTTTCATCATGACCATTCTTTTTGCCTTTCTCCAGGAAAGCTGATAAGAATCTAACTTTTTTCCAATCCCATTTTGTTCTTTTTACTTGAATCTCAAATAGGATTAAACTAAGAATGAGACTCAAATTAGACTGAGACTTTGAGATTTAACTTTGGAATTTTCCTTGGCTGTATGTTGTATCCTGTACAAATTACTGATGGATGAGAAAGGTAGATTGTGAGCATCTGTTTTCTAGGCATTATGCCATGTGAACATGGTAGCAGGGGACCCTAATACACATAGGATCCTTCCTTTATAGATTATGCAGTGTCAGCGTTGGGATTTTCATCAATACTACACCCTTTTTTGTAGATGAGTCAACTGTAGTACAGTGAGAGAAGATGACCTGGCCAAGGGTACTTTATGGTCAAATACTCGTCTCTTTGGTCTTTCTCCAATATTTTTTCTTCTGCAGCATTCTACAGACTAGCACCTGCTTGAAACCATGTTTTCAACAGACTTTGGCAAAATAGGAAGCATGTGATATGCTCTTGGTTAGCTTTCTGATTGAGATTTCCCTTTATGGAATATCACCTTTCATGAAATGATACGATTAGGAGAGGCAGGTAAGTATGAGTGGGTGAGTGTGTGTGGATATAATATGCCTACTTGGTAAAATAAGTAGAAAACTGTATGTTAATTGACCCCCCAATTTTTTTTAAAAAGCAGAATTCTTCTGTGAAACTCCATAGTATATAAACTCCTAAATTCTTACTTGGCATTTGTTAGTTAAAGTGAAATTTAAAGAATATTGATTTATCATATAGTTCATGGTCTGTCATAGATCTTAAATAGACTCATCCTCAAATGATACATCACAGTATATGCTCAGGTAACATTGCCTTCCTCTGATAAGAATAAACCTTACTTTCCTTAGGGGTGTTCATAAAATTTTTTAAAAATGCAAACTTTTGTGAGTAGGGTATTTTGCTTTTATAAGTTATATAGTTTAAACACACTTGATTCTTTACTTTCCTATTTTAACAGTAGGTTATTTTTGTATAACACACAACCTCAAAATTTCATGACATTTATTTAGCTCATTGGTTTCCAGTTTGGGGAATTATTACTGATCTAGCCTGAGCTGGGTTGTTTTCAGCTGGTTGGCTCCTGGGTGAAGTCTGCTGGAGACCAGTTTGGGGTTGGCTGGTCTGAGATACCCTCTGCTGGGACAGTTGAAGTAACTGGGGACACTTTCCCTGTAGTTTCTCAGTGCAGAAGGCTAGTCTGAGCTTGTTCTCATGGTGGTGGCAGAGTTCCAAGTAAGAGTGGAAGCTGCAAGGCTTCTTGAAACCTAGCCTCAGAACTGGCTCAGTGTTGCTTCTGCCTCATTCATTTGGTCAAAGCAAGTCACATGTTCAAGCCCACATTCAAGGTGTAAGGAGAAAGACTTTATCTCTTGATGGGAGGAGCTGTGAGGCCACATTGCAAAGAGCTTGGATTACAGGCAGGGATGGAGAGTCATAGTCATTTTTACAATCTGTCTCATGTTGATTCCCCATATTGAATCGATCAGTAATTCTTATTGGTTCTATTATTAAATTTTTAAAAATTTTATTTATTATGATGTTCAAATTGTACATATTTATGGGCTACGTATGATATTTTGATACATACAATGTGTACTGATCAAATTAGGGTAATTATGACTCTTCAAACATTTATCCATATCACTAAATTTTTTTAAAAATGTATCTACTTCTCACCACCACTGATCTAAGCCGTCATTGTCTCTCACCTGCTTGACCACAGTAACTCCGTAATTTTTCTTTCTACTTCCACTCTTGGTCATCCCTAATCTATTCTTAACATGAAAAGCATGATGATCTTTTACGAACATAAAATGATTCTTGTCTCTTGCTCTTAGAATAAATCTATACTACTTTCTGTGGTCTAAACATTGCCACAGATCTGACTCTTGGCCAGCTGAACCCTTTCCAGCGTCCTCTGAATTCCTGGAACGTATCAAGCCCCTTATGTTTCAAGGACTTTGTAATTGCTGGGTCCTGCCCCTGGCATGTTTCTTCTGCAACTTTTCATATGATTTATTTTTTTTTCATACAACCACATCTTCCTTAGCCACCTATGCTGGGTAGAACTCCCCTGATTACTTCTCATCATGTTGCTTTGTGTACTTCCTTCATAATACTGTTTAGTTTTGTTAATTTACATGTTTATTGCCAGTCTCTTCCACCAGATGTGTGCTTCATAAAGTCAAAACAGTATTTGATTATGCACATCATTACACATAGTAGTTGCTTAATAAATGTTTGTTGGTATCTTACAGAGTAAACTCCCTTCATTAAATTTTTACTAAAAACAAACCAGGAATCTTGTACCCTTTCCTTTTAAAATGTGTTTTCAATTTACATATTTTCATGACAGCATACCCAGTTACACATCATCATGACAAATAGTCTTTCACTATAGAAATAGAACTAGGATGGTCCAAGAAATTAAAGGTAGATGCCTATGATGCTGTGTATATAGAGATGACACTTACAAAAAGAAATGTATTAGTACTTTGCTTACTTGATACAAGCAAACAAACATTTTCAGAAAGGGGTTTTGCCAGATAAAGTCCTCAGTGTTCAGAGCCTCATTTTCCAAATGGAGAAGAGAGCTCTGTAAAATTGAATCTTATCCATGCTTCAGAGAGAAATGAAATTGCTCTATCATGAAAAATGGGTATCAGGTGCTTTTGATTTCCTTTTATCAGCTGCTAATCAGAAAAGATGAGGAGAGAAGAGTAAGCTAATGAAGAAACCAGCCATTTCATAGGCAGTTGTATTGTAGGAAGCTTTGTGATTGTTAATTAGATGATGGCCTTGGGAAATACACTGCAAGAGGGAGGAATGGAGGGAGGAAGTAGAATATTGCAAAGCCTCTCCCTAGATGGATAACATCTAAATGTGTTTATGCTAAAATGTTTTGTGTCATAAGAACTACATACATTTTGAACAAAGATATTTAGTGTTTTGAAGATGCTAAAGGACTTTTTAACTTATAGGTTTTCTATCCATTAGTATAATGTATACATTAGTAATTATTTATGCCACCTCTTAGCACGAATAGTTTGGAAACACATTGCAATGTACATTTGCAATGTACATTTGGGGGATGTCTACCAAATATCTGCAATCCTTTTTCTAACTGGGAGACACTCCTGGCTTTGAGAGTCTGTAGAGTCTGTAGGAGCCAAAAAAGCTACACAGTCAGTTTCCTGGTCTCCTTTGCAGCTAGGTCACAGACATGTGGCCTGGGCTTGGGCAGTCAGGTAAACCTACCCTAGACGTTTATGATAAGCGGAGCAAGAGAGAATCCATTTTATTTGTAGAGTTGGTGGCAGTTGGTGCTCTGGGCCAGTAGGAATTATGGCCTGTGCTGATGGTGGTGACAGTGCAAGTTATGATGGTCTGTGACAGCACATAGATGTCCTCACTGGGCAGGCTGGGGTGGAATTCTAGTCATAGGTCATTTGCTGTTTTAGCCTCTTTTGATTCTTCCTGATTCTTCAGGCTGCCTAGCAATGCTGTGAGCTGTTATCCTTTCAATAAATTCCTTTATTCTTCCAGAAAGCAAGATGATTTTCGGTGTTTGCACCTAAGAACCATGACTAAATCACTCCAATAGAAAATGCCAACTATTTTGTGTATACAATGAGTAGTCATATTTCATCAAATATATAGTGTCTTATATGATTATGTTTTCCAGTACCACCCACTCACTTTTTTTTTTTTGTATCAGGATCTTACTCTGTCACTCAGACTGGAATGCAGTGGCACCATCACACAACCCACTTTAGCCTCGACCTCCTTGGCTCAGGCAATCCTTCTGCCTTAGCCTGCTGAGTGACTGGGATTACTGGCACATGCCACCATGCCCGGGTAATTTTTAATTTTTTTTGTAGAGATGAGGTCTCTCTATGTTGCCCAGGTTGGTCTCAAACTCCTGGGCTTATGCTATTCTCTCGTCTCAGCATCCCAAAGTCCTGGGATTTACAGGCATGAGCCACCATATCCAACCTACCAACCAGATTTTGAGAGGATTTGTTTAGGAGGATTTAAAAGTTTGGTTGTGTTTACTTTCCAATTCTTCTTTTACTAATTAAAAGAAATCATTTCCATAATTTTAAAATTAGAGCCTCCTTAGTCAATGTTATGTTCCATGCTGTCTGCTTAAAAAGATGTTTTATTCTCCCACCAACAGTGTAGAAGTGTTCCCTTTTCACCCCACCCTCTTCAGCAGCTGTTATTTTTTGAGTTGTTGATAATTGCCATTCTGACTGGGGTTAGGTGGTATCTCAGTGTGGTTTTGATTTGCATCTCCCTGATGATTAGTGAGGTTGAACATTTCTTCATGTGTTTGTTGGCTGCTCGGATGTCTTCCTTTGTGAAGTGTCTGTTCATATCTTTTGCCCATTTTATAATGGGGTTGTTTTTTTTTTCTTTTCAGCTCTTTTGAGTTCCTTGTAGATCCAGGATGTTAAGCCTTTGTTGAGTGACCTCTCACAGAAACAAAGATCCGAGTATCACATGTTCTCACTCATATAATGGACCTTAAACATCCAATGCAATACTATACGAAAATGACTGACCGTACTGGGAAACTATGGTGGGGGGAGGGAGATGGGATTAACAGTAGCATATAGCTGTCTGGGAACGGGGAAACACCCCATATCAACAGGGTGCCTGAATGAAACGCAATTGTATACCTAACCCTTAACTGTACCTCACAACTTCACAATAAAAAAAAAAGATGTTTTATTTTTAAACAGTTTCATTAAATAGAATTAGTTTGTTTAACAATATTTCTTTTGCACCTGATCATACTCATTGGATGTTTCAGGAAGTGTCAGGGAGGCAAACATGTGCTATTGCCAAGAGAGTAGTAATTTCTCTTCTTACAGAAAGTTTGGGCAGTAAATGACAGAGGTCGATGTGTTTGTTTGATAGCTGAAGACCTATGTGACTCCACAATTATTTGATTATTTAAAATATTTTATCAGATACTTGCTAAAAATCCAGAAACTATAAAGCATTGGGAAGTTGAAACTGAATAATGCTTGAATAATTCCTCTTTATGAAATATAACTCTCAAGAGCTTATAGTGGAGGGCACTGATGCTCAGAGTCTGACCTGAGGACCTGTGCTCTCTGCAAACTGTGTGTCACTGGTCCGCAAGGAGAGCTGTCACTTATACCACAGTGTAAATCTTTCAGCACTCTGTGTCATCCAGTTGATGTTTCTCTTGCATAAGACTTTCTTGATGAAAGAAACAATGACTTGATTTACCTCCTCGGGCAGGTTCCTTATCTTCTCAGTGATCGTATCAAACAGTTTGTATATTGGTTTTTCTGAGGAGCAATAACTTAGTGAATAATAGATATCATAAAAGGCAGGAAATGACAGGGGATTTCATCAATGTATGGAATAACAAAATATGACCTCTTATTAACATTCCTTTCAAAATAAACATTTAAATTAGTACATATTTTAGGACACTTATTTATTGTGCTCTGCTTTTTGTAAGTGGACCCTGGACAGGTGCTATGCCCAAAACACTTTTCTGGATTTTGTCAGTAAAGTGTTATTATATATATTTTGGTTTTCACCCACGGTTCCTGGCTCATAATCCCCATAGCCATTGTTATGGTCTTTTGCTACAATATTAGGTGTCTTAGACCGCAGGAAACAGAATTTCTCTGGTCTTTTCCTGCTCTACTTTCACTTTCCCAAGGCAGAATTCTAATCTTCCCCCACCTTTTGATTGTGGTTCTTATGATCCTCCCCAGAGAGGGTCTTGTCCTGTACCCTGGGGAAAGGAAGCTTCCATAAAACCCCCAAAGGACTGGGTTTGGAGAACTTCCAGATAGCTGAACACATGGAGGTTCTTGGAGGGCGGTGCCCCAGGGAGGGCATGGAAGCTCTGCACACCTTCCCCCATATCTCACCCTATACCTCTTCATCCGTATCCTTTATAATACAGTACTCATGCCAGTAAATGTATGTATTTCCCTGAATTCTGTGAGCCTCTCCAGCAAATTAATGGAACCCAAGAAGGGAACCCCACCTTAAAACCAGTCAGAAATTCCAGAGGCCCGGACTTGTGACTGGTATGTGGGGGGTAGTCTTGGGAACTGAGTCTTTAATCTGTGCAATATATATGACACAATCTCTAGGTAGACAGTGTTGAAATTGAATTGAAGGATGTCCACCTGGTATCTGCCACTTGCTGTGTGGGGGAAAACCCTGAAGCAGCAGTCCCCAAACCTTTTTGGCATCAGGGACTGGTTTCATGGAAGCCAATTTTTCCACAGACCAGTTGGGGGAGGATAGTTTTGGGACGATTCAAGTGCATAACATTTATTGTGCACTTTATTTCTATTTTTATTACATTGTAATATATAATGACAATATTATACAACTTACCACAAACAAAAAGAGGCATGGGCAGAAGTAGTAAATAAAATAATGGGTGGGCCATGTGTGGACTAAAATAAGTGTCGGATTCTGACAAAGCCTGCCACCGGATGCAACTGTACAATTGGAGTTCATTAACTCACTTTGCCACTCACTGATGGTGTTTTGCTATGAGTCTGCAAGCAATTGATTTGTTACGGTATCTGTGCAGTCAAACCTCACTGCTAATGTTCATCTGTATTTGCAGCCACTCCCCAGCACTAGCATCACAGCCTCAGCTCCACCTCAGAGCATCAGGCATTAGATTATCATAAGGAGCACACAAACTAGATCTCCTACATGCACAGTTTACAACAGAGTTTGCGCTCTTATGAGAATCGAATGCTGCTACTGACCTGGCAAGAGATGGATCTCAGATGGTAATGTGAACAGTGGGGCGCAGTTGTAAATACACATGAATCTTCACTCACTTGCCACTGTTCACCTGCTGCTGCGTGGTCTAGTTCATGGCCCAGGGACTGGGGATCCCTGCCTTAAAGCAATCTCATCTAAGATAATCCTAGTCATCAGAATTTTTAACCTCAAGCAGGATACGGCATAAAAGTGATTGCGTACATTCAGATATTTGATATGGTGTTTTTAATAAGAATTATATCTTATTAGAAAGCTCTGTCTCTATAATACTATAAATGAATATAGGATTAGTTGAAAGTTATATTTTTTATCTCAGTTTTGCATGTGTGTAAGAGAGTGTTGGTAGTTCTCAGTGGATCTTTAAAAAATTAACTGCTCCTGACTAAATGAGAATTAATGAGTATTTGCAAAGAGAAATAATAATGATAATGATAATAACAGTAGTAAAGTAAGACATTGACCTTTCCTAAGTGTTTTCACATCATTCATTCAAATGAAGCATCAGATCTGAAAACTCAGAATATGTTTTGTTCACAATAAATTTAAACTGTAGACAACCAAACAAACTTGTGGCAATGGAACCCCAAAGAGAGGTTAATTTTGCCAGATACTGGCAAAAAGAGGAGATGAGAGAAACTTCTGAGGTGCTGGGAGTACTCTAGGCCTGTGCAGTTCAACGTGGCAGGTTTCAACCACTGTGGTTGTTTAATTTAAATTAATTAAAATAAGTTCCTCACTCACATTGGCCACATTTGAAGTGCTCATAACACAGTGGTCAATGGCTAATGGGTTGGGTGGTGCATAATTATGTTTTATTATGGAACATTTCTGTTATTGTAGAAAGTCCTATTGGACAGTGCAGCTTTAGATCTTGGTCTGAGCTGTTACATGAGTGTACAAATATGTCAATATTCATTGGCCATACACTTAAGAAAAAGGTAGACAGTTGACTTTTCTCGTCCTGCTCAAGGGATGTCTGTACCATTCCTGCACAGGGAGTCCTGGGCAGAGACATAGGTGATACAGAGAAGATTCATTCCTGAAACCACCAGTGCCATGGTAGAGTGGAGATGGCCCTCCACAGTAAGAGGGCTTTTTAAGGGGCAGATATCAAAGGTGTGTGGGAGAGGAAAAACTGTAGCTGCCTGAAAATCCATCAACCAAAAAGGGAGAGTTTGGGAAGTTTCCCCTTTTGATATCAAATCAAAGAGTGATCTCAGTTTTTGGAAAATCAATACCAGAGAAGAGAAGACTTTATTCTCTACATAGATGACGGAATAGTTTTGGAAACACTTTTTATTAATGTTGCACTTGCTCTGAGTTATTTTAAAAGGCTTTCTTCTGTTTGATGCATATCCTCTCTTTATTACTGAGTTTTAGCAGGAAAAAAACTAGGGCAACAAGTGAGAAAACAGTATATCCCACTAAACTAGATTTATAATTTCTCATTTCCTTTGTATTTTTTAAAAAAGATGTGGGTACAATTCAGGATTAGGTATACAAGTGGTCATTGTACAGGTAAAATTTGGGCTTCCCTTTGGTCCTCACTTTACCTGGTGTGAGATCCGGTACCCTTATTGATGTTGTATGGCAGTATCCCACTACTGCCAATCCCTTTCTTATAATGTTATGTAAATGTTCAGGGTCCACTTATGAGTGAGAACATGTGATACTCCGTTCTTTGTTTCTGTGATAGATCACTGAGTATGATAGACCCTAAATCCATTCAAATTGCTGCAAAGTCCCTTTTTTTTTTGGTTTGCACATTGACATTGTTTACTTCTTTTTTTTTCTTATTTTTCTCTTTAGAGTTTGAGAATTTTGACAGAATTCACTCACTTTTCTGTTCGTCATTCATTTAAGGTCTCACTACACAAAATGTGAACCATGGAGCAGCAACATTGGTTTAACCAAAAGTTTGTTAAAATACAATTATCGGGCCCTACCCCAGATCTACAAAGATGGAATCTGCATTTTAAAAAGACATCTGTGTATACATTATGGTTAAAGAGACATTGGTTTAGAAATATAAGATAAATTTTATAAGTGAAAATTTAGGTTGATTATTTTGTAACACTTTAGGCAAATGAGTTACAGATAGTAAATTGACTATCTATTGTTTGCTAAATTTAACAGCTGTGAAAGTTTGTTTCCTTCTTGTGGGATTTCTCATCTCACAAAGAAAGTGAGTCACCAATGTCATGCTCTTAGAAGAAGCATGTGACATGTCAAATGTGCTTCATATATTAAAAACAAAAATTGCTTTTTGACATAATGTCACTCACAGCAAAATGACATTTAAAAGGTAAATGCATCATTTTAAACCTTTGACTAAATGATAGCAATTTAGTAAGAAGTAATTTGGTACCGACAGTTTTCAATTAATCACTGAAATCGAAAGAACAAGAATGAATGAGCCCAAATGTCAGATAATTAATATTACTTATGTTAGCTTTGTAATGTATGTTCTTCTTACTTTTGACTGGGAATAACTTCATTTTTAAATCCAATGTTGAGAAAAACACTGAAAATGTGACTTGGAAAGAACAAAGTGCCTGTCTACTGACCTGTCTCTACCCACTTTTACCTGCTGTTAAAACTTCTTCAGCAGTTTATACCATAGGCAAACTAAGCTGCTCATGCCCTAAGAGGCCTCTCAGCATAGCTTAAATGAACTGATTTTGCTCAATCTGCAGAGCAGGAACCAAATCACAGCAGTATGGGAAACACAACTTGAAATGTGAGAGTGACATGGAACCACAGCAAGAGCCATCACTGAGCATTGTGGATGTACCAACCATGACCTAAAAGGCAGAATGAGAGGCTGACATTCCCTTGAAAGTAACCTTGAGCTAGTGTGGGGCATCTTTCAATATGGTGGTTGCACCACACACATCTCATAAGTGTGAAGGAGTTCTGCTGTGATGTTTTCTTGCTTCAAGGAAATAGTTACTGTGCTCTCTGCAAATTGAATCTTCTACTAAATCCACAATCCATCTACCTATCTATGCATTTAATCAACCAATAATGTTGTCTTTTCCAAGCTCTTAATTTGTTAATATTTTAACTTATTTATTCATTCATTAAAATTAGTTTAAATGTCTATGCAGACTAGGGATACCAATGTTATCTGAAAAGCCCTTGTTTTTCATAAGCTTAAATGTTTTAGCTCTTATGTTAAGAGCACTAGCAAGTTTTGCCAATCATTTAAGCTATTAGGAACAAATTATTCTTTATAGAATAATTGATATATATTTCTTGGGATTTTATTTCTATTTTTAAATTTTTTTTAATTTAAAAGATGTGGGGTACAATTCAGGGTTAGGTATACAAATGCTCATTATGCAAGTGCCCTTGTTGATGAGGTGTGCCCCTCTTCCCTGGCAGTTTCCCACCTCTGCCAATCCCTTTCTTTCTTTCTTTCTTTCTTTCTTTCTTTCTTTCTTTCTTTCTTTTAATCTTTTACTCTCTTTTAGTTAATTACATTTATCAAACAGTTTGTCATTGCCATTCTTATTATAGTGGCCTATAAATATTTGATGTCATTGTTGGCTGTATATTTTACATAAAAAATTATCAGCAGAAAAATTTAATTTTTCCAGAATATTTATATGATTCGCTATTATGTATTAATTGGATAAATAATTCATGAACCTTAGTTACATCTATTAGAAAAATATCTCCTTTTTTAAAACTTTTAATTTTTCTTATTTTAAAGATATGGGGTACAATTCAGGGTTAGGTATACAAATGTTCATTATGTAGGAACCTTTATTGATGAGGAGTGCCCCCGCTTCCCCAGGCAGATTCCCACTACTGCCAATCCTGCTTCCCTGCACCCCTCCTGGCAGTTTCCTGCTATTGCCAATCATTTTCTTATAGTATTACAATAATTGTTCAAGGTCCACTTATGAGTGAGAACATGTGATACTCAGTTCTTTCTTCCTGTGATAGATCACTCAGTATTATAGACTCTACTTACATTCAAGTTGCTGTGAAGTTCATAATTTTGTCCTTCTTTATGGCTGCATAATATTCCATCATGCATATGTACCACATTTTTAAAATCCAGTTCTCTTTTGATGGGCAGCACTTTGGTTCCATGTTTTTGCTATTGTGAATAATGCTGCAATAAACATGCATGTGCAAGTATCTTTTTCATAGCATGATCTGAGTTCCTCTGGGTATATTCTCAGAAGGGGAATGGTGGGGTCATATGAAAGGTCGATTTTTAGATCTTTTAGGAATCACCACACTGTTTTCCACAGAGTTTGTACTAGTTTACACTCACACCAACAGTGTAGAGGTATTCCCTTTTTGCCGCATTCTCTCCAGCATCTGTTGTTTTTTGGGTTATTGATGATGACCATCCTGACTGGAGTTAGGTGGCATCTCAGTGTGGTTTCAATTTTCATTTCTTTGATAACTACTGAGGCTGAGCATTTTTTCATACATCTATTGGCTGCTCATATGTCTTCTTTTGAGGAGTATCTATTCATATCTTTTGCCCATTTTGTAATGGGGCTGTATGTTTTTTTCTTTTCAGAATGTTTGAGTTCCTGTGAATCCTAGATGTTAGGCCTTTGTCAGATACAAATTTGACAAATATTTTTTTCCCAGTTTGTAAACAGATCAATAATAACCCAGGAAATGACTATATCATAAGAAAACTACCTACAAAAAAAAAAAAAAAGCCCTGAACCAATGACTTTCCAGCAGAATTCTACAAAACATACAAGGAGGAAATGATACCAATCCTATTGAAAGTATTCTGGGCAATCGAGAAAGATGGAACTCTCCCCAAATCATTTTATGAAGATAATATCACATTGATACCAAAACCAGGTAAAGATTCAGCAAAGAAAGAGAAATACAGGCCAATATTCTTGATGAACATAGATGCTGAAATTCTCAACAAGATTCTAGCAAACTGGATCCAACAACACATCTCAAAATTCATTCACCATAACCAAGTATACTTTCTCCCAGGGTGCAGGCTGTTTCAATATCCACAAGATCATAAATGTAATTAAATCCATCAACAGATGTAAAAGCAAAAACCACATTATTATATCATTACATGAAGAAAAAGCTTTTGATAAAATCCAGCACCCCTTCTTGATAAAAACCCTCACACATCTAGGCATAGATGGAGCATACCTCAAAATAGTAAGAGCCATATATGGGAAACCAATAGCCAACATACTGCTAAACAGACAGAAATTGGAACCATTTCCCCTGAAAACTGGAACAAGACAAGGATGCCCACTCTCACCCCTCCTGTTCAACATAGTATTGGAATTCCTAGCTAGAGCAATCAGAGAAGAGAAGGCAATCAGGGGTATCCAAATAGGAAAAGAAGAAGTCAAATCATCCCTCTTTGCAGAAGACATAATTCTATACCTCGAAATCCCAAGAGAATCTGTCAAAAACCTACCTGCACTGATAAAGGAATTTGGCAAAGTCCCAGGGTATAAAATAAATCTGCAGAAGACAGTCATATTTCTATACACCAACAACAAACAGAAACACAAATGAAAAGCACAATTCCATTTACAATAGCCACAAAATAATGAAATACCTTGGCATCTTCCTACCAGAGAAGTGAAAGACTTTTACAATGAAAACTACAAAACACTGCTCAAAGAAATCAAAGATGACACAAACAAATGGAAAAATATTCCATGCTCATGGACTAGAAGAATCAACATTGTTAAGATGTCCATCCTACCCAAGGCAATCTGCAGACTTAATGCAATACCCATTAAATTAGCAGCAGCATTATTTTCAGACCTGGAAACAACAATACAAGAGTTCATATGGAAACATAAATGACCACAGATAGCCAAAACAATCCTCAGCAAAAACCAAAACAAACAAACAAAGGCAGGAGGTATCACACTTACAGACTTGAAACCTCATTATAAAGCTACAATAATCACAACAGCCTTCTATTGGTACAAGAACAGGCATATAGACCAATGAAACAGGATAGAGATTCCAGAAGCAAAACCTCAGTTTCTCAACCAACTCATCTAGAAAGCCTTCACCACCAACCACTGGGGAGAGGAGAACCTATTCAGTCAATGGTGCTGGGAAAACTGGCAAACCACATGCAGAAGATTAAAACAAGACCCCTACCTGTCACCATACACAAAAGTCAACTCTAAATGGACCAAAGATCTAAACATAACACCTCAAGTGATAAGAACCTTAGAAAATGCAGAGACACTCTTATGGAAATTAGAACTGGCAACCAATTCCTGATCAAATCCCAAGTGTCCATGCCATAAGAGATAAGATAGGTAAATAGGGCCTCATCAAACTGACAAACTTTTGTTTCTATTTAATGAACATGTGTTTCAGACATCTCTAGGCTTTGTGTTAATTTTCTGTGACTGCTGTAACCAGTTACCACAAACGTGGTAGCTTAAAACAGTTGAAATCTATTCTCAAAGTCTGGAGGCCAGAAATCTGAAACCATTATCAATGGGCTTAAAGTGTCAGAAGGGACCCACTCTCCCTAGAGTCTCTAGGGGAGGATTCCTTTCTTGACTGTTCTGGTTTCTGGCCACTGTCAGCATTCCTTAGCTTGTGGCCACATTACTACAGTCTTCAAGGTTAGCATTTTCAAATCTCTCTCTTCACTTTGCCTTCTCATGTATGTGTCATCTCCCTCCATCTCTGTTTGGTAAGGATACACGTGATGGTATTTAGGCTTTACTGGAATCATCCCAGATAAGCTCCCCATCTCAAGATACTTTGTGTAATCACACCTGCAAAGTCCTTGTCAAATAAGATAATATTTACAGGTTCTAGGAATTAGGACATGGGTATCTTTTGAGGGGCCATTTTTTAGCCTACCACAGACTTCAAGGAATTAGGACATTGCTCTTGAAAATTCTTCTTTTCTTTAAGAGTAGATATTGCATCCAGCACATTGTTGTTCCACCAAATATCATGGATCTTTGCCCAACATTGTGTCACTAATAACTAATGAAGAATATGAACAAAACACAAGCACAATCTTAGCACTCCAGTGTACATTTTTAAAGGGGCCTTGAACCTCTGATGCAGCCTTCCTAAAATTTCCTTTGCTATGCTGGGCTGCATTTTGGTTTAGGAGTAACTGACAAGCATCACCTAAAAGTGTGATACAGAGTAGTTAGATTAAGCCTTTGGATTTAGAGCTTCTCAGTTTTTTATACTTCATTAGTCACACAGGTGGAGAACCTACGTGACTAAAGTCCTTTCTCCAGCAGACTATGTCCCATAAATCTGTAAATTCCAGGTTAATTGCCTAAATCAATCAAGGCAAACCAGGGATAACCAGCTAAAACTTTAGATAAGAAGTCTCTGGGTTATTTTTCTGCTAGTATATCCCATCACAGAGTTTACAGAGGTCTGTTCTTGTCTAGGTTAACATTTCCTCAGGGACATCCCAAGGTGGAAGGATGCAATTAACAGACTCACTGTTAATTCTCTTTTCCCACATATGAATTCTATTTTAGATGTGTTTGGGGGATGTTCATTTATGACTCTACCCAGATATTTGTGGCACTTTTAAAGTCTTACCATTTGCAGACCTGGTATGTAAATAAATTCAGGAAATAAAATTATTTTCTTAGGATCATCCTGAAGAGAGAAACAGAGAGAGAGAGAGAGAGGAAAAAAAGAGATTTCTACAATAGGAGTATAGGGCAAACATAGAAATGAGAGAAGACTATGAAACAGCAAAGTTTGTGAGCCTGCAGTTTGAGCAGGACTTGGTATATTTGGTTATACTGAAGATGCCTCAGGGACATCAGCTAAGAGAATGATCATCAGTGTGTGTAATTTATTTATAGGAAATTTAGATGCTTTTATTGCACAATATTAAAATAATTAAAACCACTTCCATCTGATGAATGAGAGAGTGACTTGGGTAAAATAATGGGGCTTCTATTTTTATTTATGGGCCATTCTTGTTTAGTTTCACGGTTAACCTTTGTTATAGAGATGATAATTAAGGTAGACTGATTCTCTTTCACTTTTTATTTGGCTTTTGCAAGGAAGAAGCAGTGTATACTTGGCACCTGATATTTACAGTGCCATCTGTCTGTTGGTTTTCTTGCTGTGAACAGATTCACAGTAATATGGGGGTGGGGGCATCCTTATTTGAATCTTCTCTAAGAAGGTCAACTCTTTGTTACATCTA
Source organism: Carlito syrichta (assembly GCF_000164805.1). Classification (NCBI taxonomy): domain Eukaryota; kingdom Metazoa; phylum Chordata; class Mammalia; order Primates; family Tarsiidae; genus Carlito; species Carlito syrichta. The sequence goes on along the minus strand of NW_007247738.1, from coordinate 523,055 downwards.
AATGCCTTTGGGTGCTGAGGGTTAGATGACACATTGCTTTACTTAGCTCTCCTTGCTCTGTGCCTTAAGAAGACTTGCTCATAAGACCAAGTCTCCAACCTCCCTTTATATCTTTTTAAAGTAGGATTTACAGTAAAATGATACAAAAGCAAGATCCCTGAGCATCTACTTCCAATGGTAGCCTGGTATTTTTCAGAAAGGAAAGCAGGGTTTTGTTTTGTCTTTTTTTTTCCTCTGGGATCCTACTTATTGTTACTTGAAGAAGTGAGTATATCAAAAATTCCATGCAAGACCTCAAGAAACACCACCCAGATCTTAACTAGTTGTCGTAACACTCCCCTAGCAAAGACCTTTGCCCTTAGCAACTGTTCTCATGATAGAGCCTACCATTTTGCAAAGCACTGCAGGGTTTTTTAAAGCAATTCTATAGGTGTGATCACATATTCTTCTCATAATAACCCTCTGAAGTAGTCTGCACAAGTATTAATCTTCAATTTAAAGATGAGAAGATTGAAGTTAAACAACTTGCCCCAAATCATATCATTCTTAACCAATAGAGCAGAGACTAGAGTTCCTTCCTCCTGGAACTTAAACCAAAAGTCATATTGCTAACCATGATACACACTCAAATTCCTCAAGGGACTGTGTGGATAATATAAGTGAGTGAGGTTGACTGGCATAAGAAAAATAATGGTGGGTTCAAGGGTGGGCTAAAGAAGTGTGACCAATCGTTGTATTGTCTCTTCCCCTTCTTCTTGCCCTATGTCCTTTGTTCTTTTCTTCCTTTCTTCCTCTATTCTCTGTCAGCAAAACTGATATCGTACAGGGTCTCATGGAGCAAGAAATTTGCCACTTTCATCTTTTAACTTTGCAGACAGTTTGAAAAGTAAAGTACACAAATCTTGTACTCTATAATTACCAGCAAAGGATTTTGCATAAATAAGGTTAACTAGAGGAAATTGATGGGGTATGGTTTGACAGTGTGATCTTTGTTAGATATGTCCAATGTGACAGATAAAAGGATTTTGATGGGTCAGCCCAAGAACTTGTTTTGGTTCAATTTCAGAAAACTGAGATGTACTGGGACCTGAGACATCATCAAGACCCTTTCATTTTCAATCATTTTCAAGAGTGTAGGTGCTATATAAGTTATCTCCTGCCATAACAATGATTCATAACAAACAAAACTTCAGTGATATATTGCAGTAAATGTTTATTGCTCATGGATCTTGATCAAATCATAAACATTGATTATCAGCTCTTATGATACTGGGGTGGCTGAGTTGACTCACATGTCTGTACTTGGCTGGCTGTTGGCTGATCTAGGCTGGCCTCAACTGGGAAGACTGGGGCAACTCTGATCTGCTCCATCTGTCTCTCATATTCCAGTAGTCTAGGCCAAGCATGTTCTCAAGGTGAGGACAGTAGTACAAGGACACAAGAGGAAATACACAAGGTCTCTCAAGACTTAGCTTTAGAGTAGAAAGCTGTTACTCAATCTGTTAGCCAAAGCAAGTCAGATAGAGCAGAGACATATACTTCACCTTTTGGAAAGCAACTCCAAAGTCACATGGCAAAAGGTATGGATCAAGGGAGAGTGAATGATGAAGGGATTACTAAATAAATCACAGCTGAGAGGTTAGGACTAGAAAAAGGATCAAGTTAGGCTTCTTGTCTCATTTCCATACAAATGCCTTTCACATCCTTTCTAGAAAATTATAATTTGTCTTAGACATGCGCTACCCCTTCTCCCAAATAAGACCCTCATATTTAGAGCCTCCATGTTGCTGCCTGGCTTCCTTTTAATCCTTCAGTTGTGCTGGGGCCTTGTTTCCCGCCAACAGTCACCTAATCCCTGCCAAGGTATTAACACTTAATTAAGGTGTTTGCTGATAAAGTCCAGTAGTGGCTTCAACATTTTCCACCAAAGAACACTTTTAATTCCTTTTCCCTATAGACTCCGTATTTAGAAATTGTACCAGAGTCCTTAATAATTATTTCTCCCTTTAAAAATATAAAACATGTACAATGGCGAAATAACTTCTGGTTGGCATGAGATACTAAACTGAGCAAGAGCTGAACAAAAGCAAAGATAGTCACTGCTTCAGTGATGACCTGTGATTTCATGGGTAACTGTCCAAGTTTGGTTGTACTTTTTGACCCTCATTTTTATCTTTGCTGTTTCCAGATTGAGTGTTGGAACAGAGGCAGAAGTACAGGTTCACATTGAAACTATTGAAAGTAGCTCTTGGAAATTACTATTTAAAAATCAAAAGGAATTATAGGATAAATTTTTAAAATCTCTCTCGGGCAAGTAATTTCATTTACCTGTTTCTAAATTTCTGGTGATTTAAAATTGAACTTCCATAAAATATGCTAAGTATAGCATTATAACTGCTAGCAATTACAGTTTAGTAATGTATTTTACAGCAATTGCAGTTTAGTAATATATTTATGAATTGTGCCTCAAATGTATGCAAGTTTCCTTTCACATCTGCATCACAGAGAGATTAAATACAGAGATCATTTTACCCAGCTGGAGCAGTTGGTTATTTGTATGGCTTTAGCCAAGGAGAGAAGTCATTGGACACTTAAAAAAGGGTTGACTGGATTGAATTAGAGTTTATAATACTGAGTGGTCTCTCACAGAAACAAAGCTGAGTATCACATGTTCTCACTCATAAGTGGACCTTTTACAACTACCATATTACTATAAGAAAAGAATTGAAAGTGGTGGGAAACTGCGGGGAGGGGGTGGGAGTGTGGGGAGGTAGGATTGACAGTAGTCGATATCTGCCTGGGGAAAGGGGGTGCATACCTCATCAATAAGGGTAACTGCACGGTGAATATTTGTATACCTAGTTGTGAATTGTACCCCATAATTTTAAATAAAAATTAAAAGAAAAAAAAGTTGAAAGTTGTCATTTAAAAAAATAAGCAAAGAAAGAAACTGTGGTGATGCAACTAAAGAAAGAAAAATTTTTCAAGTGTGGTATGGCATCATGATATTTGAGGGACTTTGCATATATTACAGAATATATAAATAATGAATAAAGTACCTAAAGCATTTTTGAGAGGAAGAATAATCCTTGTATTAAAAAATTCCTTATTAAGTACAAAAGTTAGAATACTGCTGTCCAAAAGACGTTTTTGCATTGATAGAAATGTTTTATGTCTGTACTAACAATACAGTAGCTGTTAGGCCCATATGGCTATCAAGCACTTGAAATGTGACTAGAGCAACCAGAGATCTAAGTGTTTACTTTATATGTTTTTTAAAAGATTTATCTATTTATTATTAAGATTTATTTATTTATTATTGAAATATAATAGACAAAAAAGCCTTATACTTAAAGAGTACAATTTTTAAAATTTATTTATTTTAAAGATGTGAGGTATAATTCAGGGTTAGATACACAAATGTTCATTATGCAGGTACCCTTGTTGATGAGATGTGCCCCCACCCCCGGTAGTATCCCACTGCTGCCAAACCTTTTCTTATAGTATTATGGTAATTGTTCAAAATCCGCTTATGAGTGAGAATATGTGATACTCGGTTCTTTGTTTCTGTGATAGATCACTCAGTATCATAGACTCTAAGTCCATCCAAGTTGCTGCGAAGTTCATAATTTTGTCCTTCTTTATGACTGTGTAATATTTCAACTGTGTATATGTACCACGTTTTTTTATTCCTCCTCTTTTGATGGGCAGCACGGTTTGTTCGTTTTTGCTATTGTAAATAATGCTGCAATAAACATGCTTGTGCAGGTATCTTTTTCATAGAGAAATTTTAGTTCCTCCGGGTATATTCCCAGTAGGTAGATTGTGGGGTCATATGAAAGGTTGATTTTTAAATCTTTTAGGAATAGCCTAACTGTGTTCCACAGAGATTGTACTAGTCTACACTCCCACCAAAAGCATGGAAGTGTTGCCTTTTCCCCACTTCCTCTCCAGCATCTGTTGTTTTTTGAGTTATTGATGATGGCCATCCTACCTGGAGTTAGGTGGTATCTCAGTGTGGTTTCAATTTGCATTTCTTTGATGACTGAGCATTTTTTCATGTATCTGTTGGCTACTCACATGTCTTCTTTTGAGAAGTGTCTATTCATATCCAGTGTGGGGGGTATCTCCCTGCTCTCTTGATGGTTTCTTTGGCTTTGCAGAAGCTTGTCAGTTTGATGAGGTCCCACTTGTCTATCTTATCTCTTATGGCATGGGCACTAGGTGTTTTGATCAGGAATTGGTTGCTAGTTCCAATTTTCATAAAGGCATCTCCTGAATTTTCTAAGGTTCATATAATTTGAGATTTTACATTTAGATCTTTGATCCATTTAGAGTTGATTTTTGTGTATGGTAAGAGTCTTGTTTTAATCTTCTGCATGTAGTCAGACAGCTTTCCCAGCACCATTATTGAAAAGGTTCTCCTTTCCCCAGTGGTTGGTGGTGGAGGCTTTGTCAAAGATGAGTTGGTTGAGAAATTGATATTTTGCTTCTGGAATCTGTATCCTGTTCTTTTAGTCTATATGCCTGTTCTTGTTCCAATATCAGGCTGTTTTGATTATTGTAGCTTTATAATAAAGTTTAAAGTCTGGGAGTGTGATACCTCCTGCTTTGTTTTGTTTGTTTGTTTGCTGAGGATTGTTTTGGCTATTCATGGTTGTTTATGTTTCCATATGAATTCCTGTATTGCTGTTTCCAGGTCTGAAAAGAATGCTGCTGATAATTTAATGGGCATTGTGTCAAATCTGTAGATTGCCTTGGGAAGGATGGACATCTTAACAATGTTGAGTCTTCCAGTCCATGAGCATGGAATATTTTTCCATTTGTTTGTGTCATCTTTGATTTCTTTGAGCAGTGTTTTGTAGTTTTCATTGTAAAAGTCTTTCACGTCTCTGGTAGGAAGATGCCAAGGTATTTCATTATTTTGTGGCTATTGTAAATGGAATTTTGCTTTTCATTTGTGTTTCTGTTTGTTTGTTGTTGGTGTATAGAAATATGACTGTCTTTTGCAGTTTTATTTTATACCCTGGGACTTTGCCAAATTCCTTTATCAGTGCAAGAAGGTTTTTGACGGATTCTCTTGGGATTTCAAGTATAGAATCATGTCTTCTGCAAAGAGGGGTAACTTGACTGCCTCTTTTCCTATTTGTATACCCCTGATCTCCTTCTCTTGTCTGATTGCTCTAGCTAGGACTTCCACTGTGTTAAATAGGAGGGGAGAGAATGGGAATCCTTATCTTACTCCAGTTTTCAGGGGAAATAGTTCCAATTTCTGTCTGTTTAGCAGTATGTTGACTGTGGGTTTTTTGTAGATAGCACTTACTATTTTGAGGTGTGTTCCATCTATGCCTAGATGTTCGAGGGTTTTTATCAAGAACAGGTGCTAGATTTTATCAAAAGCTTTTCTTGTGTCTAATGTTATAATTATGTTTTTTGTTTTTACATCTATTAATGTATTTGATTACATGTATTATCTTGTGAATGTTGAACCAGTCCTGCATCCTGGGGATGATGCCTACTTGGTCATAGTGGATGATTTTTGAGATGTATTGTTGGATCCAGTTTGCTAGAATCTTGTAGAGAATTTTAGCATCTATGTTCATCAAGAATATTTGCCTGCAGTTCTTTTTCTTTGTTGGATCTTTACCGGGTTTGGGTATCAATGTGATGTTAGCTCATAAAATGATTTGGGGAGAGTTCCATATTTTTCAATTGCCTGGAATACGTTCAATGGGATTGATATCAGCTCCTCCTTGTTTTGTAGAATTCTGCTGGAATGATGTATGGTCTAGGGTTTGTTTTTTTTTTTTTTTTGTAGGTAGTACATAGTTGATTTCCTGGATTGTTATTGATCTATTTAGTGTCTCAATTTCTTCTTGTTTCAACTTGGGGAGGTTGTGTAATGTCAGAAAATCCTCCATTTCCTTTAGGTTTTCAAGTTTGTTTCCATACAAGTATACATAGTAATCTCTGATAATCTTTTGTATTTTGGGGGGTTCAGTTGTGTCTTGAACTTTTGCATTTCTGGTTATGTTTATTTGGGCTTTTTCTCTCTTTTTTCTTGGCCAGTCTAGTTAGCAGTCCATCAATTTTGTTTATCTTTACAAAGAAGCTGCCTGTTGTTTCATTGTTTTTTGATGTTTTATATTTTTGTGTTCTGGCCTGAATTTGGGCTTTTATTTTGGTGATCTGGGTTTTTCTGCTGAAGTTAGGGTTTTTGATGGTCTTGCTTTTCCTGCTTCCTTAGGTGATTTGTTAGACTGTTAACCTGTGATCTTTCCATTTTCTACATGTGTGTTCGTAGAGATATGAATTCCCCTTTTAGTATTACTTTCATGGCATTCCACAAATTTTAGTAAGATGTTTATTTATTTTCATTTGTTTCCAGGTATCTTTTAATTTCTGTTTTGATTTCCTTGTTGTCCCTGGAGTTGTTTAGCATCATGCTGTTTAGTGTCCATACCTTTTTGGGTTTTGGGGGAACTTTGTTGTTGTCGATATTTATTTTTATTCCACTGTGATCTGAGAAAGTGCATGGCATCATTTCAATCTTATGGAATTTGTTTATGCTTGATTAATAGCCAAGGATGTGATTGATCTTGGAGTACATTCCATGTGGTGATGAGTAGAATGTATATTCTGTGGTTGCTGGGTATAGTGTTCTGTAGGTATCAATTAAGTCCATTTGGTCAAGTGTTATGTTGAGGTTCCAGATCTCCATGTTGGTTTTTGTCTTGATGTTCTGTCTAGGGTTGTGAGTGCAGGTGTTTAAGTCCTCAGCTATGATAGTTTTAGAGTCAATATCTTTTTTTAGTTTACCTAGAAGCTGCTTTATGAAAGTTGGTGCTCTCATGTTGGGTCTATATATGGTTAGGATGGATATTTCTTGTTGATGGATTGAACCTTTTATCATTATGTAGTGACCTTCTATATCTTTTTAAATTTTTGATAGTTTAAAAGATATTTCGTCTGATATTAAGATTGCAACTCCTACTTTCTTTGTTTTCCATTCACCTGAAAATTTATTTTCCATCCTTGTCCTTGTCTGTGAGTGTCCTTCCTGGTGAGATGAATCTCTTGGAGGCAACATATTGTTGCCTCCTGATATTTTACCCAATTTTCCATTCTGTGTATTTTCAGTGGTGCATGTATTCCATTCACATTCATACTAATTATTGAGATGTGAGAGTTTATCCCTGTCATGAGATTCTGATAAAATTTGTTGTTGTTGCTGCTGTTTGTTTATTGTCTTTCTTTTTATTTTTGGGTTGATTTATATGCATTTTCCATCTTTTTTCTGCATTCTTGAGAAGGACATTGTCATTCTTTTTTCCTTTCTTTGTTGTCTAATACTTTCTGAGTGTTTCTTGTAGAGCTGGACTGGAGGCAGTGAAAACTCTTAGAGATTAAATGTCTGGTAAGGATTTTAATTCTCCATTGCTGATGAAACTTAGCTTAGTTGAGTAGGTCATTCTTGGTTGAAATTGTTTATCTTTGAGAACTTTGAAGATTGGGCTCCATTCTCTCCTAACCTGAAGTGTTTTTGTAGATAAGTCTGCTGCTATTCTAACTGGTCTTCCCCCATAGTTAGTCTGACCTTTCTCTGTTGCTGCCTTTAGTATTTTTTCTTTTATACCTAGGCAAATTACATGTCTAGTGCATCTAGCAGTTAGTCTTCTTGTTTGTTGTCTTTCAGGGATTCTTTGAATCTCTTGTGTCTAATGGTAGCATCACTGATGAGATGAGGGAAGTTTTCTTGGACACTTTCATGGAATACTTGTTCCAGGGTGGTCTCTGTCTCTCTATCTGTCTCAGGTATTCTAATTAATCTTAGGTTTGGCCTCTTGATATAATTGCTCATCTCTTGGAGGTTTTGTTCTTTCTTTTTAAACTTCTTTTCTATGTTTTTCACAGTTTGCATTAGTTCCATATTTTGGTCCTCAAGTGCTGAGATTCTTTCTTCTGCTATGTTAATTCTGCTTTCCATGCTTATAAATTTGTTATTTATTTAACTCACCATATTCTTTATTGGTGTTATCTCAGTTATCATCTCTTCCATTCTTTCCTCATTTCTATTTTTTCTCTGGGTTTGCAGTTTGAGACTAGTCATTCTGGGGGTTTTTCAATGTTTGAGTTCCAAAGTCTGTATTTTAAGCGGCTGGCCTCCCAGGGGTCTGTATGAGACTCATATTCTTCCATTGGTTTTTCTGCATTTGTATATGTTTTCCCCCCTCTTTTTTAAAAAAATTCTTCTTTAATTCTGTTTTTCAGTGACAGGCATAGCTTTTACTTCTGTTTGCTCAATCTTCTATTCTTCCTTATGTAGATCCTTTGACTTTGTTCAATTCTGAATTTGACTGGGGATGGGGAGCTGTGCTTTTTGCAGTTTTGAGATTTAATTGAGTGGGGAACTGTGATTGAGAAACTATTTGTAGATCTCAGTATCAGCTGACAGGTGTGTAGGCCCCCCTGAAACCTACTTTTCACCCATATTCTTCCTTTGATTTTTCTTCATTTGTGTAGATTTTCCTTCCCCTCCCCTTTTAAATTTCTTCTTTAATTCTGTTGTTCAGGGATGGAGGGGGGTGACTTTTACTTCTGTTTACTCAATCTCCTATCTGCTAACAGGTGTGTGGGCCCCCAGGAACCCACTTCCCATTGTCTTACAGTCTGTCCATGCAGTGAGGGTATATATTTGCCCCCTGAATGCAAAATGAGGTAAGAAAAAGGAAAAGAATGGGAAAAGGAAGGAGGAAGACAAAAGGAAGATAGAGAGAGAGAAAAAGAGGGAAAACGGACAGGCATATCAACTAATGAATAAACAGAGAAACAAGCAAAGACAGAAAAAAACAAAAAAACTTACCTGTAATCATACAATTAAATAAACCATAACCCCCCTATTGATGTACTCTCTCTCAAAAAAAACCCAGAAAATCTAAAAACAACATTAAATAACAGAAGCAAAGCAAGTACAAAAATGAAAACAAAAACAGAGAGAAGAAAAAAATCAATAAACAAAGAAGTAAAAAAGAAACAACCCCTCCCCCAAAACAATGCCCTGTGACTGTTTCTGTAACTCCAAGTTCCTTTTGGCTGCCATTTTCACATTTAGGAGCAGCTCTGGTCTCCATCCCCTCCCCTTAGTGACAACTGATAGGGTTGCTTTCAGTGTGGGTCAGATGCCTCATGGACGACTGTGGGAGGAGGGTGGATCAGATCTAGACCCATCTGACTTGCTACTACTGCTGTCAAGTCTTCCACTCAGATCTGACATGTCTGTGCCTATTCCAGCATGAGGGAGGGGCACCTGTTTCTCTGAGTCCAATGAGGAAATAACCTCTAGGTCCCAGGTTGTAGGCTACGTGAAACTGAGTAGGGCGATGCAGCTCTTTGCCCAGTCCCAGGGCAGAGAAGATGGCACTGGTCAGCATCTCCTCATTGGTATCAGGGCTCCATTCTAGATTCCCATGACCTACTTTCTCCATGGTTCCTGGGGCTCATGCACTCTGCTGTCACAGGAGATGATGTGGGCCAGGTGCTAGATGAAGAGGAGCAACTATTCTCTGCTGCCTCCCTCAGGAGAGCACCAAGAATGGCAGATGATCTTGCATGTTGGGGGCTCCAATCTTATGACAGTGGGGGATTTCAGCGACCTCTAAAGGAGAGCGCCCAGTGCATGAACCCAAGTCTCCCCTCACATGGATTTTCATTCACCCACCAGCACATACTCACTCACACAGAGAGTCTTTATGGACACTCACTTTTGCAGGAACTCTCGCAGTCTGACCTGTTCCATTGCCATCTTGCCACCACCTGAATCATTTCATGTCTTAAAGAGTACAATTTGGTACATGTTTGCATATGTGTACAACTATGAAACCATAAATTTAATCAAGATAATGAGCATTTCTATTGCCCAAAAGTTTTATTTTGACCTTTGTTAATCTCTCTCTCATGCCCTTCCCTGTCTACCCCACCTCTTTCCTAAGGTAACCACGTATCTTTTTTCTGACACCATATAGTAGGTTGCATTTTCTGTTAGGACTTCTTGATGAATTTTCTCCTTTATTATTGTGAAATGAACTATTTTTTCCTTAGTAATATGGTTTGCTCTGAAATCTACTTTTTAAGATATTAATAAGAATTCCAACTTTCTTTTGGTAAGTTTTAGCATATCTTTTACTCTTCTTAACATTCAGTTTATTTGTTTCTTTATCTATACAATGTTTTTCTTATAGGTAACACATAGTTAGATCTTGCCTTTCTAATCAAGGTGATATCTCTGCCTTTTATTGGAATGTTTAGACCATTTATATTTAAAGGGATTGTTGATGTAGTTAGATTTATGTCTATTGTATTACGATGTCTTCTTTTTTTTCTTTTAAAGATGTGGGGTACAATTCAGGGTTAGGTACATAAGTGATCATTGTGCAGGTAAAGTTTTTGTTCCATCAGAGGTTTTTGTTTGTCTCAAAATATCTTATTTTATTTTCATCATTGCAATGTATTTTTGTTGGTATAGAATCCCACATTGATCTTTGTCTTTCAGTCTTTTTAAAGATTTTTCTCTACTGTCTTCTTGTTTGTATTGTTTCAGATGAGAAATCTGATATTTTCCTTGTTTTTCTGTTCATGTCTATTTTTTCCCCACTGGCTTCTTCTAAGATTCTCTTTTATCACTGCTTTTGAGTGATATAATTATGTTTTTAATCAGGTTATGTCCTGATGTAGTGTTCTTCATATTTCTTGTGCTTGGAATTGTTACCATAATATAAAATGAAGACATGACTTGAGAATCCCCTGAGCAGACAAAGCCAGTTAGATCACATAAGCAAAACTTAGGTTTTTCTTTAAACATCCTACTAATCATAAATGAATCTTAAGTTTCCTTCTAAATATGGTATATAATATGATCATTTACAACCAGTTCTCTGCCATCTTGAAACCATCATGGTAATAACTCATCATTTTACAAGTTAAACAACTTTCTCATTTTTGTTTATATGCCAGCTTGTACCACCATGCCTCTGAACTTTTATCACTTTGATTTGAGGTCTTCCAGTTCTCAAACTGTTATTCTATATGCACAATAAACTTAAAACATTTTCAGTTTGATCTGATTTTACTTTTGGCAGGATTAATTTAGCTTGTTAAATGTTTGGGTATATACTTTTAATTAAGTTTGGTAATTTTTTCAAATATTTTTTCTGTCCCTTCTGCATCCTTTTTGTTGAATAATCCATTTGCACTCATATGAGGTCACTTGAAATTATTCCATAGGTCATTGATATGCTGTTTATTTATTTTATATTCTTTCTCTATGTGTTTCATTTTAAATAGTATCTATTACTATGTCCTCAAGGTTGTCTATCTTTTATTATGAAATACCTACTGAAAATTCATCTAGTATATTTTTTCACCTCATGCATTATATTTTTTAGACAATGAACTTGTCTTTTTTAAGCATATAGAATACAATTATGATGACTACTACTTTTAAAGTTCTTGTCTGCTAATCCTAATATCTGTTTCAGTTATGGATTGGTTTTGATTAAGAATTAGGAATTTTTTCTCTATTGGTCATATTTTCCTGTTTCTTTGCATGCCTGGTAATTATGGATTGGATGCCAGATTGTGTGAATTTTATCTTTTTGGATGCTGGATATTTTCATATTCCTATGAATATTCTTAAGCTTTGTTCTGAGACACAGTTACTTGGAAACAGATACACACATACACACACACACACACACACACACACACACACACACACACACGTTTTTCTAGAAGATTTCTTCAGTTTTTAGGTGCAAGTGGAGCAGTGCCCAATCTAAGGTAAATATTTTCACCTACTAAGGCAAGAACTTCCTGAGCACTTTACCTAATGCCACATGAATTGTCAGGCTTTCTAATCTTGCTAATGAAAACAGGAACTATTGCTGTCCCTGTGTGAAGGTTGGCCATTGTTACCTCTAAATGTTTTGGTCTTTTCCTTGGTCTCAAGTTGTTTCTTCACATGTTTGGATTGATCACTACTCAGCTGAAGAAAAGGAACCTTCTACAGGTCTCTGATGATTTGGAATTCTTGCTTTTTCTCTCTCCTACCCTGGCCTCCTCACCTCTTCGGTTCTCTCTTCGCTGATACCTCAGTTTGAAAACTCCAGCTGCTTTTGTCTCTCTGGTCTCTCAGCTTAGTCGACACAATTCAGGGAGCCTACTGGTCTCCTCCTGGGTTTTCCCTCCCTGCATCACAACCTGGAAACTCTTTCTTAGGTCTGGGATTTTTTTTTTAAGTGAGAAAGCAGGATTTATTGAGAGGACAGAAAAGCTCCCACAGTGGGAGGGTACCCAAAGGGGTTGCCCAGGTCTTGAATTTTTTATGTGAAAAAAAATCAAAGTATCTAAAACTAATTAGTAGGGTTATTTTAAAGAATGATATCCTATATATAAAGCACATAGGTAGTAGATAATAAATATTTCCCCCCTTACATAGCATTATAGTTTGCATATGCTTCCCTCAAGAATAATTTTGACAAATGACAGTTCACTCACCAATTGTGAGTCAGCCCACAGAGAAGAAGCCTATTTCTCTCTCTCTCTCTCTCTTTTTTGTTGTTGTTATGTCCCACTCTGTTGCCCAGGATAGAGTATAGTGGCACAATCCCAGTTCACCACAGTCAAGTGGCACAATCCCAGCTCACCCAGGAACCTCTTTTGGGTTCTAGCAATCCTCCTACCTCAACCTCCCTAGTAGTTGAAGCTATAGTGCACACCACCACACTGGCTAACGGTTTTTTTTTTTTTTTTGTAGAGACAAAGTCTCACTATGTTGCCAAGGCTGATCTCAAACTCACAGGCTCAAGTGATCCTCCCACCTCACTCTCTCAAAGTGCCAGGATTACAGGTGTGAGCTACCTCATCCAGCCCCGATTTATCTTTTTCATTGTTCCAGGCTCTTGGATCCTATAGCATCCTTTCTCACTAACTTGTTTGTCCTAGACTGGCTACCTTATCTCCTCCTTCATTTCTCCAAAACACCTCAAATGCTTAGGGGAGTATTTGCTAGCACACTTTATTAAGATTTACGGGAAGTAGTTAAAACAGATAATGAGAGAAAACTTTGAATTCCGTGTTAGTTATTAACATTTCTAACATTTCTAAAAACATTGAACATTTTCAGAGAATTTCAGAGAAATTCTCACTGACTATATGAATTATTGACTTCAACTTTGCCAGTTCCTGGGGTTTTTCTCCCACTCCCACCTTCTGGCATGTGTGTGTGTGTGTGTGTGTGTGTGTGTGTGTGTGTGTGTGTGTGTGTGTGTGTATGTGTGTGTGTGTGTGTGTGTGTGTATGCACTCGCCTGTCAGTCTATCTTTGTTTCTCTCCTCTTGCTTTCTACTTGTCTCTTTCTGATTATGTATTTCTTCTTCTGTCCCCCACCTTCATGTTCTGTATCTCTGCCTATCAGTCTGTCCCTCTTTGCATGTCTCCCTTCTTTCACCATTCCCTTTCTGATTTATTCAGTTTCCCACTTACCATTACCAAATTTCTATTACTCTTCTGTGGAGACCATATTAACTCTTTGACTTTTTCCAACCAGACCTTTGGCCTACTTTTGCATTTACTGACACTCAATACTGTCCTTCTGCTAAACAAAGATACAACAATTTCTCCTGGTTTCCAACATTCCTAATACAAAAAGCTGTCATACAGTTTGAGACTACAGCTTTTCTTTTAGCTTATCTGAGATAAACTTCAATCCTATGGTAAATAGGAGATCTAGTGGTGGCTCCCTAAAGTCACCAGAGACATGCTGGTCTTTGGAAGGATTTCCACTTTGTGTTAAAAGGACAAATGACTTTATTTGTAATCATTTACCATGTGAATGATTTTACTTTAGGAAGCCATTTAAAATGTCTGTTCAAACAAGTGTAGGAACTCTTTGTACATATCATTGTGCTCTGGTTTTTTTTTTTTTTTTTTTCTATAGTGGGATGCTTCTGAGCAGAGAGGATCAGGTTTGATGAGATGGATAGGAAACATTTTTGAATTTTTGTCAGTCCTTGAAATGGTCAACCATCATGGCAATAACTAAGATAGGTAATGCCATTTTTTTAGGAAAAAGAAAGAAACTGGTAACTATGTGACGTGTTGAATATGTTAATTAGCTTGACTGTGGTAATTATTTTACTGCACATATGTACTCAAAGCATCCATTTGTATACCTTAAATATATATAATTTTTATTTGTGAATTACATTTCGATTTGTGAATTATACTTCAAGCTGAACAATAGGATAGGTAATATAGTGTCCATCTCAACATCAATATCAACTGACTTCATAGCACTTATTCTAGTGTATAATTAAGTATTCATTTGTTTAATTGATTACAAACTATGTTGCTTACTGAACTATTACTTCTGGGAGGCTAAAAAATCATGTCTGATTCATGCGCACTTCACTATCCGGTTTCTAGCTCAGTATCTGCTCTTTTAAGCACTTGATAAATATTTATCATTGAATCTGGTTCTGAGAAAGTAGATTCTTCCAAGCACAAATTACAGTCTAGTAAAACATAACCAAAGTGTTATGTTTATCAGCCAGTATCAGCAGCATTAGTAAGAGAGAGAAGACCAGGTCTCTTCTTGATTATTCTAGGGTTGTAAATAATCAAAACTGTTAATTGATATCTCTATGCAAGCACTGTTTCTCCTTCAATTAGGGGGAGTTAGAAACTTTTGAACTAACTGAAGAAAGTATATCCAGACGGAGGTCTTATTATGTGAGGGTGGGTGTTGGGGTGTGATAGAAAAGGATAGAGTGAGAAGGGAAGCAGGACTGTAGAGAAGATATTAGACAGACCAACCCCAAATTAGAGAGCCCTTGAACTCCCTGTAACCTTCGGGCAGACAACTGCATATGAGAAGGGAAGTGTGTGGGTATGTATGTCCCAAGTGGGATTATCAGTTCTATTGGAGGAATCAGATCTACAAGAGACCCCACATGAGTTTATTATATCACAAAAATCTGGTGATAATAATCATGCTAATTTAAACCTGGAAAAAAATGTAGAATAAAATACCCACAACATCTTGGGTACAGGGATTCTGAGTTTGTTTTTGTGTTGTTTTCTTTTTTGACTTTGTTTTTCTACAATGAACATGTGAACAATACATAATCATGAAGGTTTTTAAATTTATTACTTTTTTCCATTTATATTTGTTGAATACTATTTGTTTTATAACCTGGAATGCAAATGAAAATCTACCCTAAAAAGCATATAGCAAGTATAACTGAGTTATCAGATCATTTGGCATCCTTAATGCTTGAAATATTTTACTGATGTTAGAGTATTTATGCTATTTAATTATTTTTACTTAAACTTTCAGAAAAGCATGTTTTTTCCCCATTTTTTGCATTGTACTAATTTTTGCCTAGAGATTTTACATCTTAACAGGTAATGAGACCTCTATACCTTCTGTTTGACCTAATGAATCTATAGATCATTTAATGAGCTCATTTGACTCTGGAGAAAACTCTTACATGTCAATTTTTAATGTAAATGAATTGTTCTAAAGACTAATAATTGCATTGGAAGCTGATTATAAAACTGTGCTATTAATTTTGACATTTTATATTCACTTCAGACTTCCTGTATTATTATTTTTTATTACCCATACTGCAGAATATAAATAAATGTGTTTTATTATTTGTTTGGGATGCTTAATGGATTTTATTGTGGCATACTTTAATGTCCCCAAAATTCCTCAAAGTATTTTTAAATTACAAGGGAACCAATTACTAATAACATACTTCCTCTACACTGCAAAGTATCTACTTTAAAACAAGCATATTTTAAACTTTAAATAAAAAGCCAACTATTTGATGTCAGTCTTTGCTTTTCTAGGGTAATGTCTATCAATTTTCAAAAATTCATTAACCCATTGTATTTGTAATCTCATCTGTTTCCTCTCTAATGTCCATCATTCCAAAGATCTTTAAATCATCGCAGTAAGTCTTATGCTTGAGTTTCTTATGTAACTGAGATATTTTTTAAAAGTAGAAGTCTCCGTAGAAGTGTCCCTTTTAAAAATTATTCCTGATCCTGCCTTGTACCCCACACCTTTAAAATAAAATAAAATATTAAAAAAATTTCTGGAAACACAACAATATAGTAGCTCTTATAAATTAAATATCCTTTTGTCATGGTGATTTTGTTGATGAAAGTTGCCATTTAGTTTAAAAATAGTAAAGATAAAAGTATCAAATCAAGTTGTACTAGTTTTTATAAGATATAAGCTATTAATTACGTGTTTATTTTATTTATTTATTTATTTATTTTTGAGTTGGAGTCTCACGCTGTCACCCAGACTGGAGT
>NW_007247738.1:457989-506612 GCF_000164805.1 Carlito syrichta | reverse complement strand
ACCTGCTGGACTCCAGCGATCCTTCCGCCTCAGCCTTCTGAGTAGCTGGAACTACAGGCGTGCGCTACCATGCCCAGCTATGTTTATTTTAATTTATAGGTGATCACTTACATATTTTTAAAGTTCACCTGATTTATAAATAATTATTTTAAATCTGTTATTATATATGTAACTATTTTGCATGTCCATTTTTGTGACTAGTTTTAAAAGATTTTTTTTTGAAACTTCTAATTCTTTTTAGACATATAGCCATCTGCATACGAAGGGGGGATCCCCAAACAATGAAATTATCTTTTTGGAGGGCAGATCCCTTGTAGTAGTCTTTTCCCCACCAGGTTAGTATTCTAGGAACTCATCAGCATCAGTATATCAGCTAGGGTTGTTGTGAGAGGCTGTATTTGGCTTCAGTTATTTATTTTGTGGGGGGGGGGGAAGATTCTTTCAATGTATTTGCCTATTCATGACAGGTGATTTACTAGTGTACCTGCCCACACCACTGAGTGTTCAGCAGGTTTTGACCAAAAACAGCTCCACCCTCCCTATTCACCCAAACTTGCCCTGAGCAATTTTTTTTTTGTTTCCCTGGATGAGAGAAATCCTCAGAGGGAAATATTTTGCTGATGTGGAAGCGGTGAAACAAAAAACGGCCCAAGCACTAAAAGGTCCCAAAATTGATGAGTTCAAAAACTGTTTTAAGCAGTGGGAAAAGCATCTCAATACATGTATTGCATCAAACAGAAAGTACTTTGAAGGTGACTGAAGTTTCAACAAGAATAAATACACAATTTTTAAGACATAAATTCCAGGGGGTTTTTTGGTTCCCCATCATATATATTAAAGGAAACAGTGGCCTGCATTTTCACTTTGTTTTTTCAAGTTATGCTTAAAGCTAGATTTATATTGTTCTTTTCTAAAAGAAATGATTCATCTCTAAGGGGATTTCATCAAACTTCCATCAGCATTTGACCATATAGGGAAGCTGGCATGAACTTATTAATAAGCTAAGAATGCTCTAAAAAGACATGACTTCAGTTATTTCTTTGGTCTCCCTTGGTATTCTCACCTCTATCCTGTCTTTATCCCCAATGTTAACATGTTATGTAACCATAGCACAATTATCGAAAATGGGAAAGTAGTCAGTGGCCTACCAACCAGGATCCATAAACCTAAAGAAACATTAGTATAGAAGTTGTTCCTGTGGATACAAACAGGTAGGAATGTGAATATTTAGAATGAGAAAATAATTCTCAACAAATTAGTAAGTTAAAAATCTTACAATGCAAGCATCACAATATCAAAAAGACAACATATGTTTTATTAATAAACTGCTATTCCACTTCTATAACACCTTGACCCTGACATTTTTTTTGTAAAAGCTTTAATTCTGTCTCTACTATTAAATATGAAAATTTATTTGAAACCTACTTCTGTAGAGGAAATAGAAATATAATACAGTCTTTCCTCTAGGATATCAGGTTGAATTTTATTTTTATTACTGAGATTTAGAAAAGTTAATTTTGATGGCATGACTTGTTATCAGTAATGGCTTATACACTTTTTAAAAATTATCAAATTTTGGAAAACCTCTAGCTCATTTCAGTGCATTTGAATTTTGCTTGTACAGTGACTAATTTTAATACTCTTTAAACCAGTGGACCACATCATTCGTTGCTTGTCAATGTCTTCCTTGGTATGACTACAATGGGTTTTATCTTCATACTTGTCAGTATTTTGTATCAAAGTGAGAATTTAAATATTCATATGAGTAACTCTTTCTAATTAATTGAATTTGTCAAATAAGAACCAACTCATTACTTCTATTCAAAATTCTATTCCCAATTTTCCTTCTAATGAATCATTGCTTTTGATGTGACTTGAAAACTATTTTTGGTACAAGTAGCTTCTCTATATCAGACTTAAACATTTTAACTGTTTTTTCCTATTTTATCAACTTTTTCTTAGCTTTTCCTGTATTATTTAATAAATAAATGTGAAGATAACCAAAAAAGATACAATCTTATTTGCTACAATCAGAGCAGGAATATTTAATTTATAACTTGTTTTAAAGTTACCTTTAAAACAAGTTTGCATATTGCAATTAAATGGTATGTTCAAACCTTGTCAGTTTTCTAAACAAAATTTTTGTGCATCTTTGCAAATACATGTTATCATCCTATATATACATATACATTTACAAATATATATATATATATACACATATTTATTTGAGTCATAATCTCACTCTGTTGCCCAGACTGGAGTGCAATGGCATGATCATGGCTTACCACAGCCTCAACCTCCTGGACTCAGGGGATCCTTCCTCCTTAGCCTCTCAAAGTGCTGGGATTATAGGCCTGAGACACTGTGGCTGTCCTTAACATGTTTTTATACTCATGTTGCAGGACTTACAAAGCTGTTTAAAAGGTAGGCTTCTTCCAAGGACATCTATCTAGTGTGTAGGACACACTTATATTGGAATATGCCCTTAGGCTCTGCATCTTTGTGTCATGATGCTGCATGACTTAGTACACGGAGGTGTTAGAAAACACCTGTAAGCCATTTCTATGTGGGGTAACTAGCAAAAACTGAGCTATAATGGAAACTGAATGCAAGACACATAAATAGATCACACTAATTACATATCAAAAGAATACCCAATTCAACTTCACCTTTAGTGGGAGCCCCCAAGTAACCATAGCTAGGCCAACTCCATGTAACACGTAGAGAAACGTGATATAGGAAGTTAGAAGACACTACTTAGAATGGTTGTCTTAACCAGTTATTGTTACTTTTAAATATTTTACAAAAATATGTGACCATGCAAACATGCTACTAAGCCTCTTCCCAAGTCCTTGGTGTCCATGAGCAAGTGAGTGGCCTTGAACCTTTGACTTTGAGGTCAAGTCAAAGAGGACCTTGATGACAAATTAGCAGCTAAATGCTTGCAATTTAAGACAGGTTGAAGTGCCCTGAAACCTCACACTTGAAAGTTTCTCAGATTTCACAATAATCCTTAAAAATATCATAGTTCAGTACCAAAATCATAAATATGCCTTCCTAAACTACAGTTAATTTTGTTTTAATCAACAAGGCTATGCCTTTTCTGGAATGGGGCCATGGAAGAAAAAACCCTGGATTTTGTGGTTTATTCTATTCATTCATTTACAGTTCAGTTTCTGTCACTAATTTCCTACTACATTTGTGAAGCACACAAACAGCCTAGAATGTAAGAGCCGTCATCTATCACCCACAGCTCAAGATTGGCTGGCACAAGTTGTCACTGTATTACTCATATTTGGGTGAAGAGAAAAATTTCCATGTCGGGTACCTATTGCCACAAACATGCTGTTAAAAACCAGCCATACATTTATTTATACATTTGTTTAGCTCACAGTTTTGCAAGGTTCAGTTGATCTACACTGGGCTTGCTCATTCATCTTCAGTCGATTGCAGTGAGTTGAGTAGATAGCTCAGTTGACTTGACTGGGTTTGCACACACTTGTCGGGTGACTGTTCTCCAACCTAGAATGCTTTTGGCTGTGGTGACCAGGGCCACATGATTTCTCTCCTTATGTCCCTCATTCTGCATCTGCTAGCCTGGACATGCTTTCCTGATGATGGCAGAGGTGCAAGAACAAGTTGAAATGCACAAGCACTTGAAAAGATGGGGACATTAGTATTGTCAGATGGGCCAAATCATGTTGTATGGCCAAGTCTGTAATCAGAGAAAAAGTGACCTGCAAAGTTAAAAGCATGTACACAGTGAAAGCTAAAGAACTGGGACCTTTTTTTTTTTTTGGTAATCTATCACAGTGTACCAAACTGAACCCTTGGTTTTCCTAACATATTTCAATCTATTTCTCTCCAGCTGTGCTAGTTCAATAGCTGATACTTCTGTCTACCCTGCTCCTGAGGTCAGAACACCTTCTTTCACACCTATAGCCAACCCACCAGAGAGTTATTTGTGCTTTCTAAGTATTGGTCCAAATCTCACCATCTCCACTACCACCATGCTTATTCAAACTGCTGTCATCCTTTGTCTGTGCACCCTAAATAACCCCTTAACTATATCCCTGATGTTAATTGTACTCTCCTGCAGTATTTCCCCACTCCTATGAAAACTTTTAAAATGTAAATTAGTTCATGCACCTTCTGCTCAAAGTTCTCCAATGGTGTCCCCATTAACATTATAATAAAATCCAAAATACTTACTGAAAATCATGCATGATCTAGTCAGTGGCTACTTACCCTGCCTTGTTTTTATACCACGTTTTCCACCAATGACTCAGCCAAACATACCTTCAGTGTTGCTCTGTAAACATTCATGAATTCAGGACATTTGTATATGCTATTTCCACCTAGCCTGAATTACTGGTGGTCTTGCTGTCTATACAACTCACTCACATATTTCATTCAAGTTTCTCCTCAAATGCTACCATTTCTTAAGTGTCTCCTTTTTGACTTTTCCCAGTGAGTTCATGTCACTCATTCCAGAGCAACTTCTCTTTTTTTATAGTACATGTTACTACTGGGTATTAAAATGTATAATTGTTGAATTAAAAAAAATAAACTAAAGGGAAGTAGAATAAAGTTCTAGAAGTGTTACACCTAGGATGAGAATATTCCCCCAGTAGGTTCCATGGTATGTGGGAGAAGTGATAGCACAGGAGAATTTTTCCACTGAAAAAGTAATGTCTACTGCTTCTGGTCAAAGTATGTAGTTTGTTGTGATCACTAAATATCACATTTCCCTGGCAAGTTTCTAGTCATGCTTTTGACTGGGCTATATCTCTAAATGAAAAATACATGCAGAAAAATGTGAATTGTTTTGACAGCAAGCTTTGTACTCCTTGGCTACCTTCTTGCTCCTAACTTTAACCTCAGGCCTCAGCAGACATTTTGGCATGCTAGGAAAATTTGGATAACTGTTGAATAATGTCAAGTCCAGGTCCTGAGCCAAGAGAAGAGGAGCCTGTGTAAGAGTGGGAAACCCTTTAGATGGTAGGTTTAATCCTTTTATTGTGTCATGGATGTCTTTGGTAGTCTCAGGAAGACCAGGGCCCAAGTTTTAACATGCTCTCTTTTGTATATTTATTAAGATGAAATTTAAATAACATAAAATTAACCAAAGTGAATATTCATAAAATTGTGCAACTACCACCTTTATCTAATTCTGAAACATTTCCTTCACTCCAAAATATAACCTTGCGACCATTAAGCAGCTGCTCCTCATTTCCCTGTTTCCCAGGCCTCAGGTAACCATCAATCTGCTTTCCGTGTCTATGGATTTACCCATTCTGGATATTTCATATAAGTACAGTCATATAATATGTGGCTTTCTATGTGTGCCATCCTCTCTCTCTAGCATGTTTTTGAGGTTCATCTACATAGTAGCATGTGTAAGTACATTATTCCTTTTTGTGTCTAAATAATATTCCACTGAATGGACAATTTGCTTAGCCATTCACCTGTTGATGGACATTTGGGTTGCTTGTATGTTTTGACCATTATGAGTAGTGCTGCGGTGAACATTCGTGTCCTAGGATTTGTTTAAATACTTGTTTTCACTTCTTTTAGGTATATACCTACCTGTGGAATTGCTGTTTCCACAATGACAACATAAAACATAAATAAAATATAAATTGTTTTAAAATGTATAAAATAAAATCCATATTTTAAAAAGCCAATCACATTGCTATAGAGTTACTAAAACATTAAATACAATCAGTGAGTGTTGTGGTGATATGTATTTTGTGACTTTGCAATATAATAAGAACTTAATGGCATGTCTAATAACTGCTATAGATTCAAAGTACAAATGATATTTCAATGTGTCTGTAGCCCTCGTAATGTGATATAAAAAGGTTTGTGTTTTCTTGACCACAATTTCTTCTGATATAACTGGGATTTGTTGCCTGTTAACGACTAATGAAAATAAAAATTTAATTTTTCCATCCAAATTCATGAAACCCTAGGGATGGATAGTTAGTACTCCAGTTAAAAATCTATGCTCTAGAGAGAAGTGATTATTAAAAAAGTGATTCCACGGTCATACATTTATCTCTCTCCACCTCTCTCACCACCATTCTCGCATCTCATCTTTTGTCTTAGAAAATCTCAGCTCAGCAGGATCAGCTTAGGCAGGTACAGATTCATTGAAGGGAGGTTAGAGAATCCACATACTTCAGAGACATTATAATCAAATTTTAAGCTGTTATCTTTTACTATTTTCAGTATCAGATTAAATTTAATTTCTGTATAACTCAAACACTTAGAAATTAAAATAACTTTTCTAAGCCTAATATATGGTACCTTAGGGTATCCAAAGTTTTGACACATATATCATCTTATTTAATCCTCTGAAAATTGTGTGAGTAGGTGCTGTAGTATGAGTGCATGCTGTTATTATCTTGGATTTAGGATGAAGTAGCCCAGATATAGAACAGCTGAGTTTAAAAACCAAGTATAATGGGGCTAGAATCTGGGACACATAGTAAGTAAAAGCTTTAAGTGCTTTTTCTTTTGGACCAGAAAACAAATAAACTTAATTTTTCACTTGACTTTTCAGTATAAAGAATAGTTCCTCCTAAAATAAAAGCCAACACACTGTAAACTCCTCTTCCAGATGAAAAGAGCATCAACACGAGAATGTTATAGTTCAGAGCCCTATAAAGCTCAATCCTTCCATTAACTCAGGGGAAAGCTCTCATAGATAGGGGCTAGAAACTCAAACAGAATATTTTCCTATTAGAAATTGTAAGAATGTTTTTGAAAACTGAATTTTATTATTATCCCCCCATCCCCAAAATGGCACTCAGTCCGAATGTGAGGAAATCTCCTAAGAGCGTGTAGTTCTGTGGACTCTGAGAACCTTCTCTAGGGAGGATTTCCTGCAATCAACAAGTGCATAAATAATTGCTACAAAAATGCATTCCTGTGTGTCACAGTTTTCTTGCTTTGAATAAAAAAAATTCATTTTTCAGTGGATTATGTTTTTTATTTCACCAACGTTATTTATTAAAATTTTTAGTGTTTCCATTATATTGCTTTATCCTAAGGAAGCAGAACATGCTTTATTCCAACAGTGAAGAAAGGAAAGAATGTTGACTCTAGCTATAAATATTTTATTGTATATTGAGACAGAGATCACAGGTGGGAGATGAGTAGCAAGAAACAAATGTGATGTTTTCAAATCCTCAGTTATATTAAACTGTCTTTGTCAACTGGTTTTCTGCTTGGCTTTTAAGTGTCAAACCTGGTAATGAAACCCTTTTGTGTATCTGGAGTTTACCATTTAGAAAAGGAGTGCATCATCTAGCTTAAAGTACAACATCTAGCTTAAATTACCCACGTTATAAAGTATAAAAAAAAGCGATTTTAAGTGGAAGTGGGGAAGATATATTTTCAAGAAGGGTGATCTATATTCATTTTTTCCAGAAAGGTTCTATCTTAATAAAAACAATAGGTTAAAAAAACAAGTTATAAGTTGGGTTTTCTTAATATAATTTTTTTATTCACTTAACCCAATGCCTCAGAGTTGTTGAAAGATTTCAACCTAATAGAATTTAGCATTTTTCATGATTTCAGAACCCATTGGAGTTTATTTGGCCAGAGCTTAATATTAATGAGGCCAAGGTCCTAGGCCAATTCTCTTGGGGGTGGAAGGAAGTCCTGTTTTACTAACATAATGGCAGAGACCACATATCAAACCTACCATTCACAAATTTGCATCTCTGGGTCCACAGAGAAGTAGAGGAAAGGGTAAATAATTCAGCAAACCCTCTAAGATTGCAGAGCTGATGGAACCCATGTCATCTTCCCTCTAAACTACTTAAAAATGTATTTGCGTAAGTGCTGCCATCCTTAAATGTGAGAAGGGTCCAAAAAGCATGCAGGGACTAGAACTGTTTGTACAATATAGTTGATAGTAAGTTTTCCTTCTGTTTTACATACAATATAATTTTTTAGTAATTTACCAATAAAGCCTAATAATGTATCCATATCTCAGATCAGGTGCCATTCATAAAGCAGTTTTATATTTCTGGAATGTGTACAATGAATGAGCACCTGATGGTCAACATCTCCAATAGTTGGGTCAAATTACCAAAGAATCTATGTAAATGAGATGTACAAAATGACAGAAACATATGTAAAAATTTTGTTATGCTTCTCTGATGAGTATAGCTCTTGCATTCGCTCTCTAGCTCTCTCTACGTTTCTCTCTCTCTCTCTCTCTCTCTTTGAGTCAGTATCTCTTTCTGAACCCAAACTGGAGTGCAGTGGCATGATCACAGGATCATAGCTCACCGCAGCCTCAAGTGATCCCTTAGATGATCCTTCAACTTCAACCTCCTGAGTAACTGGAACTGCAGATGCATACCTAGCTAATTCTCTAATTTTTTTTGTAGAGACAATATCTCACTATGTTGCCTAGACTGGTCTCCAACTCCTGGGCTCAAACAATCCCCTCATCTCCGCCTCCCAATGTGCTGTATTATATGTACCCGGCCTCATTTCTCTCTCTCTCTCTCTCTCTCTCTCTCTCTCTCTCTCTCTCTCTCTCACACACACACACACACACACACACACACACACACACACACACACACACACACACACACACAAGTAAAGATGCTTACCTTATTTGTAAGTCAGAATGTGGGGGAACTAAAATATTTTGTATTTGGGTTTTTTTTGCTTTTGTTTTTTGTTGTTGTTTCACAATATTCACTGATACAGGCCACTGTTTTTTAACTCTAAGAGTTAAATTTAATGACTAAAATAGTATCTGGTTTGTGTACTTAGTAAAAAACGAGAGCTAATATGTTTTACTATTCATAATTGATCAGTTATTTTACATAAGCCTTTTTTTAATCTTTAAGACCACTCCATATTATAGAAAATGGTGTTCATCTCCGTTTTTCAGATGAGTAAATAATCTCAGGGAATCATGAATTGCCTCAGATGATGCAGCTAGTACACGACTGAGCAATCTTTCCATACAAAGCCATCTCCTTCCTCTTGAAGGTTACAAATGCAAACATTAAATTTAATTAGTATCAGTACTTCCTATTAAGATGCACATTATCAACAAGTTCAACATTGTGTAGCTGTTATCTGAACATAGTCTACTGAACATTCAGATTGCTTTTTTAAAGTCAGTAGTGGTAACATGACTTTAGCAGAATTATATAGATGAAGGTTTCTTTTTTTGTTTGTTTGTTTGTTTTTGAGTTGGAGTCTCAGTCTGTCGCCCAGACTCCCGGCCACTGCAGCCTCGACCTACTGGGCTCCGGCGATCCTTCCGCCTCAGCCTTCCAAGTAGCCAGAATTACAGGCATGCGCTACCACGCCCGGCTGATTTTTTGATTTATTGTAGAGATGAGGTCTCGCTGCCCAGGTGGGTCTCGAACCCGCGGGCTCAGGCAATCCACTCACCTCAGCCTCCCAAAGGCGTGGGATTATAGGCTGAGCCACCGAGCCCAGCTAGATGAAGTTTTCTTGATGGCAGGTTTAAAGAGAAAGAAATGTGAGAGGAGAGTTTAGTGATGATTTTGGCATGTATTAAAATAAGGTTATCATAGCTAATATTTCTTGGATTAATTTGTTTTTTGTAATATAAGTAGAAAATTTAAAGTAACACTAATTCTTAGAAAGTAAACCCAAAGCAAAAATGATTAATGATGTAGAATATTTAATGTAATGGAACCAATAAAGTACACAAATTTTAAAAAGATACATTTAATTAGTTTTCTTTTCCTAGATCAAGGTATTATTTTTGTAAAATACACTGAGTTACCTTATTGTTATGCAGTAGACCCATATGATTATGTCAGTCCTAAAACTGCATTCCATGACAGGGGATTTGTCGTCCGTTACTCTAGAATATTTGAAGAGAGTATCATATCCCAACCTCTGAAAAGAAATGATGTCTACTTGTATTTTAACCAATTTGGAACTAAATTAAGAGTAACTTTCAGAACAATCTTTCTCAGATTTCTTGTTACCCGTGTAAGGTATTGTTTTTTAGCAAGTTCTGCTGATCTTAGCAATGATCATTTAAAATATAAAGCATGCTTTTGAGAAGATAATTTTTATAACAAATTACTTTCCATGAACTACAAATAAATCAATGTTAAATTTAGCCATGTTAAAATACTGAGAAGTAAACTTAATTGGAAGATCTTCACAACAGCTTTAAAGCATAAGTCATAATTCTGAAAGGGTCTTAAGCATTTTTCAAATGCCCTAGGAAGGAGATAGTCAAAGTGTGATTCCTTTGGTTTACATCACTAAGTACTGGCATTTTTACAGAAAATGCAAGTCTGCTAAGTATGTACATCATGTGCCTACAGTTAACTGGTGCATATAATGAAATAAAAACAGGCATTTCTTTTTCTTACTCAAGGAGAAAAATAGAGCAGTGTTCTGGGAGTTTAGGTTGACCGGTAACAAACAAGGTGAACTATCAACCTATAATTATTTTCAGGGATTTTTTTTGAACTTGTCTCAAAATTGGATGTGCAATGATTAATGTCAGGCAAAATAAAAGACCTGGGCTTTAGAATTTTTCTTTTTAATTGATATATCATATGTATACATATTTTGGGTATACATGTGATATTTTGATACATATATGCAATGTGTAATGTTGAGTCAGGGTAAATGAGATATCACCTCAAATATTTATTTTTTCTTTGTATTAGTAGCATTACAATTCTTCTCTTCTACTTATTTTGAAATATACAATAAATTATTATTAACTATAATTCCTCTGCTGTACTATTGAATACTAGAACGCATTTCTCCTCTCTAGTATTTGTGTATCCATTAACCAACTTCTTTTCATTTTCCCCCTTCCCTTCTCAGTCTCTGGTAACCACTATTTATTCTCTGTCTCCATGAGAACCACTGTTTATTTGCTACCACATAGGGTTGAAAATATGTGGCATTTGCCTTTCTGTGCCTGGCTTGTATCACTTAACTTACTGGCCTCCAGTTCCATCCATGTTACTGCAAATGACAGGCTTTTATTCTTTTGTATGACCGAATAATATTCTATTGTGTATATATAGCATATGTGTTTTATTCATTCATTCATTGATGGATACTTAGGTTGACTCCATATCTTGGCTATTGTGAATAGTGTTGCAATAAACATATGGGTTCAGATATCTTTTCAATATATTGATTTACTTCCTTTTAGTTATATACCCAGCAGTAGGATTGCTGGATCATGTGGTAGTTCTATTTTTAGTTTTTTGAGGACCCTGAATCCTGTTTTTCATAATGGCTGTACTACTTTCTATTCTCATCAACAATGTACAAGCATTCCTCTTTCTCTATCCTCATCAGCAATTATCTCTTATCTTTCTGATAATAGCCATCCTAACTAAGGTGAGATGATATCTCATTGTGGTTTTAATTTGCATTTCCCTGATGTTTGGTGATGTTGAGCATTTTTCACATACCTATTGGCCATTTGCATGTCTTCTTTTGAGGAATGTCTGTTCAGGTCTTTTGCCCATTTCTAAATGGCTTTTTTTTCTTATTATTGAGTTGTTTGAGTTTTTATATAATCTGGTTATTATTCACTTAGTGAATAGTTAGCAAATATTTTCTTCCATCCCGTAAGTTGTCTCTTCACTTTGTTAACTGTTTTCTTTGCAGTGCAGAAGCTTTTAAACTTGATATAGTCCCATTTGTCTATTTTTGCTTTTGTTGCTTGTGCTTTTGAGGTCTTATCCCAACTATCTTTGCCTACACTAATGTCCTATAGTGCTTTCTCCTAGTAGATTCAGAGTTTCAAGTCTTACATGTAAGTCTTTAGTCCATTTTGGGATAATTTTTATAAGTAGTGAGATATAAGTGTCTAGTTACATTCTTCTACATATGGATATCCAGTTTTACCAGCACCATTTATTAAAGAGACTGTCTTTTCCCTGATGTATGCTCTTGGTGACTTTTTCAGAAAATGAGTTGGCTATAAATGCATGGAATTATTTCTGTTTTCTCTCTTCTGTTCCATTGGTTTGCATGTCTGTTTGTATGCCAGTACCATACTATTTTGGGCTATAGCTTTGTAGTATAATTTGAAATCAGGTAGTGTGATGATTCTGGCTTTGTTCTTTTTGCTCAAGATTGCTTTAGCTATTTGGTTTCTTTTGTGGTTTAGAAATTTTAGGTTTTGAATTTTAGATTTTTTTTTCTTTTTCTATGATGAATGTCATTAGTGACTGGATGGGGATTGCTGGAGTTTATCTTTCTGATAGGATAAAAGAAAAATATTGCTTTCAGTTCCTAGATCTTTTATGAAGAATATGAAATCTGTATTTAATTCCTTCCTATGCTACCTGTAGCATTTATTATTTATTTATTTAAATGGCAGTGCTGTGCTGAACCATAAGCAAGGTGAGAAACTTGTACGATTGATATATAATCTTGGCTCAGCCAATGTATATACAATCAGTCCTCGTTATTTGTAGTTGCATATTTGTAAATTCATCTCATGTCCTTTACATTTTTATGCTTAATATTTGTGATCTTGCTGTTTGGAATGCCCCCTTATTATAGTGCTGGGATGCTGTCAAGTATTCCCAAGCACAAGAAGACTGTTATGTCCCTATGGAGAAAACATCTGTGTTAGAAAAGCTTTGTTTAGGAATAAATGACATTACTGTTGGCTGAGAGTTCCGTCTTCATGAATCACCAATATATATCAAATAAGTTGTCTTTAAGCAGAAATACACATAAAACAAAATTATGTGTTTATTGTTTGACAAAAACATTGAGACCAAAGACTTTCAGACACCTAACTCTCTACTTTCCCTAGGAGTGGTGCTTTAGATTTGCTAGTTCAGTGTTTGAAATGACTTCATAAATCATAACTACTGCAGATATCGAGAACTGACTGCATTAAAAATATACAATTACCAGTTAGTGGGATAGGCCCTAGAGATTCAGAGACCAAAGGTATAGTTTCTGCAGTCACAAAGTTCACTATCTATTGGAGAGATGCTTTCATAATGGAATGGTGATATGGAGTAGAGAAAATGCTGTGGTAAAGATGCAGGTCACCCATGAAAGGGAGCCTAACACTACATAAAGGTGTTCAGGTGATGATGTGCAGAGCCGTAGTTGTATGCCTGCAAGAGACAGGAACAACAAAGAAAGGATGTACTGCAAGTAGGAGAGTGTAAAGTAAAGGAGTTTATCTATTTATTTTTTAACTGAGCATAATGTTGGTGGGGTTCTGAGTCATGTTGGTACCATGTTGTTACAGAAATACACTGTGGTGAAATGCTTCTACCTCTTGCCAAAATGAGCACTGAAGAAAAATGAAGAGGACTGAAGAACACCAGCGAAAAGTTGCAGAATAGAAATAGCCACACTCCTCTGGAGTCTTTAATTCATCTACAGCCATCACAAAAAGGTAGGGGAATAAATTACAATATGGTTTTGCCCTTTTACATTTTATTTTAAATTACACAATATTAAAAGAGCAGAAATGTGCATCTATTTATTCAACCAATGTCCATTGGGTGGATTTCTACAGGCCTGAAAACTGTTCTAGGCACTAGGAACTGAAAAGGCAAGTGTGTGGCCTCGTGGGAGCTGACAGTCTAGTGAAAAGTGTAGGTAGGTAAATACATGGAAGGGAAATTGGCAGCCACTGATAATGTTTATGAACATGGTAAGCAGGTTAATGAGAAAGTAGTGACTGAGGGGTACTTTACTTTGGGTGTCTGAAGCAGATCCAAAATATCTTTTAAATCTATCCATCTCCAATGCCACACCCCTAAGCCAACTCACCAGCATCTCTTACATGGGTGAGAGCGCACTGTTTTCCACTCCTGAAACCCCCTTTAGTGGCAGAGTTGACTACTCAGAGCATTTGAGTTGAGATTTGAGTGATGGAAAAGAGCTAACCACATAGGGTTTGAAGATAGTACCTTTCATGTGCTACAAGCCTGGATCCACGTGGTTGTGTTCAAGCCTCAGAGAACAGACCTGAAATGCTTTAAGAGAGGGGATTCAGAGGAGCATGGCATAGAAAATGGAGTTGGAGAGCCTTTTAGATGTGGAAAATTCTCTTGATTTTATTCCAATGGAAATGGAAGTCACTGGAGAGTCATTAACAGAAGAGTGAAAATTGTGTATTATTATTATTATTATTATTTATTTTGATTCACAGCCTTACTGTGTCACCCAGGATGGATTGAAGTGGCATGATCAGGACCACTGTAGCCTCAACCTCCTGGGCTCAGGTGATCCTTCCACCTCCGCCTTCCAAGTAACCAGAACCACAGGCATGTGCCACCTTGCCCAGCTTATTTTTTTTATTTATTGTAGAGACAACATCTTGCCAAATTGCCCAGGCTGGTCTTGAACCCCTGGGCTCAGGAAATCCTCTCATCTCAGCCTCCCAAATTGCTGAGATTATAGGCATGAGCCACCACACCTGACAGAATTTATATTTTTAAAAGGACATTTTGCCTTATTATAGCTAACTAGTAGATGCGGGAATCTCAAAAGATATTTTGGATCTTCTTCAAAGCATAGATGACCACTGATGTTCTTTATGAATCTCTAAACATAATTCTAATTTCTATATATAAAATATGCTGCCCATTTGTGTTTTAACACACTATAGTCAGATTGTAGTTTATTTAACTGTTGCGGAGAACTACCTATGATATATATGTTTGTGGCCTGCTTCTGAAACTCTTAGGGAGCTGATGTCAAATTGTGAAAAGAAATAAAATTCTCCCCTGAAATCTCATATTCTAGCTGGGTTATCTTGTAACACTTGGAGACTTGAGCCTTCCAGATATATTTGCAACTCCTTTCTGCATGACTCCTGATTTCTGAGAACATTATTGCTCAAACCACTGAGAGGCAGACTGTGTGAAAGTTTCCCCTCTAGATGAGAAGCATGAGTTTTTTAAGGACTAGTGGCTTCAGTCAGTCAAAACATGACTTCAAGACTAAAATTTTTATACTGGATTATTCCTAGATGAAACATTGGAATAAAACATTGAGGAGAAAACAAAGATCCAACTTAAAATTAGTGTTTTTAAAAGTCAAAAATATATGGATTTAAGCGGCATTTCCCAGAGAAATTTATGCTCTGTGCAGTGAGAGGTTCATGTCTTGGAGTGTTTAATCATTATGTAAAGCCCACAGGGGAGGAAAGATAAGAAATGCATGCAAAGATCTTGGCAGATAGGTTCAATTTTCAAGAAGCCAATAGCCACAGCCATTATTGGGGTGTGACGACCCCAAAGTCTGTGTTTGGAAGAGTTATTCATGATACCTCTGCTGAACAATATTTTAAGGTTTCAGCGAAGTGCAGAGTCTCACTTTTCAATACTCATAACTGAAATGGTTCTAAACATCTATGTTATGGGAATTCTTCCTTCTTACACCCAAGATCTCTCTCAAGTTTTTGGTCATCAGAAAACAGCCTCAGAGCAGCAATTACATAGTATTGAATAATTAAGAAGATTCATGAGACTACTCCACAAGTTCTCAGGGGAGTCAAGGCCCAAACTTCCTGAAGGGTATTTTATACCCTGTAGTTCAGGTAGCTTAAAGCAGACTTTGTGAAAAGGTAAACAGTTGCAAACCATCAATTAATACAGTTTCAGTAAATAGAATAGGCAAACTGGTACAGGATATATGTGGAGGAGTTTTAAACTTTTATCAGCACATTATAAATCATTAGCTAGTACATTTTACCTTTGTCTAGGCCAAGAATCAATACCATGCTTCCTGGTATCCAATCAAGATAAGTACAGAGCCCAAGACCAACTGCAAATTAACCATTCCCTACTCTCAGAGAATTGTGCTATGATGAAAACATTACAGATGACCTTAAGTTGATACACCACATTCTGAGATTGGTCTGGCCATTTACTGGCCTAAATACAAATTTTTGACTAACTAGAGAGAACATTAAAATGGAAGTAAAATTTCTGAAAGAAGTGATTAGATTCTGAAGTAATAAGGCTAAAATAAACTGAAAAGAATAATTATATCTTAGGTTGGTTTTCCCAGAAGCAGATGGTGAGACAAAAATTTTGGAAATTAGTGTTTATTTGGGAGGTGATGCCAATGCACCTTTGTTAGGGTAGTGGGGATGTGAGACAGAGAAAAGAAGGAAGACCAAAAAAGCAACTTACCACTGCTTATGACCAAGAGAGGCACAATTCCATTAGGTAATTTTGGTGTACAGCATAGAATAAACCTTGGATTTATTCCAACCAAGAGTAGAGGAATTAGGGTTTTTAGCCACCTCTCCCATCTGCCTTCTGGAGACTGCTGCCTGGGTAGAAGTGGGGAGTGTTAACTCCCTGGCTTTTGTGGCCTACCATACATGTAGAAAGAGAAGACTCTAGCAGCCCGAGGAAGCCCTCAGGGAAAGTATTCCAGGTGTTTTCCATTGAAAGCCACCGCCAGGTCGACAGGTACTAACATGATGAATACCAAGGGGTTGTGGATGGAGCACCTGCAATTTCTGTTACAAGAAGTGACAACAACAATTATGGTGGTGGTGATCATGATCATATTAATAGTGCCATCACATATTGAATAACTATAAGCCAGATACTAGATAAAATGCTTTACATGCATTTTATCATTTAATTCTTATTTATTTGTTGAACACTTACTCTGTGCCAGATAGGAGATGTAGATATATAGATTCATACACACACCCACTTATATGTATACATTATATACATATAAAATATGGTAGTGATTTTAGATAGTTAGACACAGATATACAATTACACAATCCTGCAGCATATATGTTTTTCTGGTCTTTACAGATGAGCACATAAGACTCAGAAGGATTAACCAAATTCTCTAAAGTAAACCAGGAAATAGAATTGAGATTTAAGTCCTCATTTGTCTGCTTCCCAAACCATCCCTTGGGCAACATTCAACTAATTACTCATTGATATTTTTGACATTCATCTACTGAAAAGTTGGCAGGCACTGTTTAGATTCTGAGATACAAAACAAAAATTGCCCCTGTTCCCAAAGAACTTTAGGTTTGTGGAGGAGAAAGACACAGTGTTATAAGAGCTATAATGGAAATACGTTGCAGGTTGCAGCTATTGAATAGGATCAAGGGAGTTTCACTAGTTGCTGTGTAACAAGTAACCCCCAAACGCAGTGACTTAAAACAATTAGTGTTTATTATTGCTCATGAGTCTGCGATTGAGTTGGGGACTTTTACTGGTTTCGTCCGATCTTTGGCCAATCTCAGGTAGGTTTGCTTATCATCTACAATCAGCTGACAGGTTGGCTGGGAGATAGATGGTCTCAGACAGCCTCACTCAAATGTCTGGTGATTGACTGGATGTAGCTGCAGCAACTCAGTTCTCCAGCAGGCTAGCCAGGACTTAAAAATGGTGACTGAGTGATGTGAATCACTCCTTCGAGAGAAAGTATTTAAAGCTTCTCAAGGCTCAAAACAGTCATGTCTGCTGCACTACATGAGCCAAAGAAAATCATAGGCCAACCTAGATTTAAGGGATGTGGAAATACTCCACCTCTTGAAGAGAGGAACTTTGAAGTTACATTGCAGAAAAACATTGGCCTAGGAAGAGGAAGACCTAAATTCCAAACAATCTACCAAGAAGAAAACATCTGAAGGAAACCTTATAGAGTTAGTAGGCATTTCCTAGCCAAATAAGCCAGGAAGAAAATTTAAGGCAAGGAGGATGATATATGTTCAAAGATAGAGAAATATAGTACCCCATAATGCTGCCGAGTTACTTAGGAATGAAGGCATCTAATGGTGAAGGAAAGAGAGGAAGATTAAAGACCCGAAGTCTATAAAATGTGTTAAAATTTGGGAAAATAAAAGTTAACTTGCAGACCGAATAATATATTTATGAAAAAGTGATAGCCAAATGAGCAGATGAGCAAAATTAGGTCAATGGATAAAATGGATGGTTGACTGGACAGACTGGTCTAGCACTACGGTTACCAGAATTGTAAGATTGTCTCTTAGGAAAGGATGTATAGGATTTGTTTTGTTTGCTTTGTTTCCAAAAAGAAACAGGGAGGAGGAAATAACTCGATGAGTGCTTGAAGATGATGTTGAAAGTGAACCCGACAGAAAGAACTTTTCAGCGTATGACTAGGTTTATGACTTCAGAGAGATATTACAATGATGAAGATCGCATGGCAGAAACTTTTTCTGGGGTGCACCTTTTGTAAGCATGCTAAGCATAGAGCAGGTTTTTGTGGAAACTAACGAAGGGTTTATCTTATGGTACCAAACAGAAATGCTGAGGCTGTAAACTCTCACTGAGATTCTGAGCTTCTGGGGCAGGTCTCTATGAAGATCATTGACGTTAGGAATATATTTATATAGAGGTGTGTGTGTGTGTGTGTGTGTGTGTGTGTGTGTGTGTGTGTGTGTATGTGTGTGTGTTTCCGTTGGGGTTTGTGTGTCAAATGGTAATTTTCAATTCATGGATTTCTTCACTTTGAGACTGAATTGTGTAAATTAAATAGTAGCCCTATTCTATGGCTTTTTAAAGTTACTTTCATGGTTCTCCTGGGCCTGTGTTTTAAGTGTGGCTCTCCCAAGTCACCAGATGCAGCAAATTTTACAGTGAGGCTTAACAGGCTGAAATTAGCATCTCAAGCTCCTTGGAGACAGAATGGGAACTTGACTGTGAAAATAAATTTTGGCAAGACACGTGCATGGAGAGAACCTGAGGCCAAAATACCCACCTTTGTTGGCTTGGGAAATGCATCACACTTACTCTTTCCTGAATATATTGGTAATTATTTACTCCCCATTTCTAAAAAGTGAGAAAAGATTTTTTAAAAGATAAAATTAAGAGTATCATGCTCTACCAACTGAGCTAGCTGGACCTCCCTAAAGAGGGAAGGGAAGTGGGATTAACAGTAGTCAATATCTGTCTGGGGACAGTGTGGGGGGCACACCTCATCAACAAGGGTATCTGCACAATGCATATTTGTATACCTAACCCTTAGCTGTACCCCACAATTTTGAAATAAAAAATATGTATTAAAAAAAGATAAAATTAGCATAAAATAACATAGCCAAAGGAAAATGAATAACAGGAAAAACTGACAACAAAGATCCAAAATCCAATAAATACTCTCTAGAGAGCTAATAATGGATTAGTTAGTTAATTTTTTCTTGAGGAATAGGGAGTCACCCCACTTTATCTCCCCACCTCCTCTCCAGAGATAACTACTACCCAAAATTTACATCTACCATTCTTTTGCTTAAAAAAAATTATTTGGGTCAAACATGCACATATTCCTAAGCAATATATTATTAAGTTTTGCTTCCTTTTGGACTTCATGATAATAATCTCATACTAATATAGTCTACAGATTCCTTCTTTTAATTCAATATCTATGTTTCTAAGATTTGTTCATGTAGCTGTAGTTTATTTACACAGCCAAGTAATATTACATTGTTTTAATATATTGCAATTCATTTATGTTTCTGTTCTTCTGTAGATTGACTTTCCTGTTGTTTCCATTTTCTGCTATCATGAACAATGATACTATGATCATTTTTTACATATCTCTTGGTGCTTGTGCAAGAGTTTTTCAGGACTGCATACATAGTAGATTCCTAGGATATAAGATACATAAGATGAGCATCTCACTTTGCCTAGAACTAGGGGCTTCCCAAGATGTAAGATTTTCAGTGCTAAAACCAAGACAGTCTCATGCAAAATAGTATAACCGGTCATCTTAAACATGTATATGTCAATTTGACTACATAATACTAAACTTATCCCATAGAGGCAGTAGCAATTTATTCTCCCAACAAATAGAATTTGTTTGAATTCTCTTTGAACATCATTCTCTTCATGCTTGGTATTCTCGATATCTTAATTTTTATCAACCAATTGAGTGTGAAATGGAATCTTACCATAATTTGACTTCCCTAGTTACTAATGAGGCACAGCATCTTTTCATATTTTATTTTTTCTTTGTGTTTCTCTTCTGTGAAATGCCTTTCCTATCTTTCGTCTTTTTTTCTGTTGAGTTGTTTTTTCCGACCTCTTATGCATCTCTTTGGAGTCTCTTGGTTTTACTAGCACTTACATTAGGGTCCCTCACCAGTAGACTAATGACATTTTGGACTGAATGGTTCTTGCTGGGGTACACTGTTACCATGCACTGTAACGTGTTTAGTGGGATCCTTGGTCATTACCCTCCAGATGCCAATAGCACCCCTTAGTAGTGAAAATTAAAAATACCTCTAGACATAGAAATCTCTAGCTAAATGTTTCCCCAGGGGACAAAATTCTACCTGGTTGAAAACAACTGACCTAAATCCTTAGCATCTTTCTCTTATGAGACAGAGGAGGGAACAAGGCAGATAAATTCCTTCTCAATGTCTCTCTCTCTAGTGGGATTTTCCAGTCTCATGTCTCTGTACAGCATGTTTAGAAGGATCCTATGTCATGTAGCAGATGCATTTGCTGGGCCATTAACTATATTTCCTCATGGTTCATGGTAAGGCAGAGGTCGGAACAGTAACATTTCAGTTTGTCTTGCTGCCCCTCTTTCCCTGCCTTATTCTTTTCTTTCTCCTACCTTCGGATTGCATATTCCAATAAAACTTTATCACTAATGCTTGTCTCAGGGTCATTGTCCCAAAGAAATTGAGCAAAAACAAGAAGATGTAGAAAAGATGCCCTGTGGATAGGATTTTGGAATTGGATTGCTGACCTGTCTGAAAGCAGTAAGAATCACATATTTAGTAGTAAATTGGGATGAAAATAAACTCTGGCAGGCAGCAGCATCACAATTACTTAAGCTTTCACCTATAGTAAATTGGAATAAGGCGTAGATGGAAGGTCAGGTGTTAGGACACCTAGTAACTACAGCACACAAGTGAACATTAGAGCAATGATAATTATGGATTAAGAAGTAGATGGGTACTTTTGACCTGAAAAAAGAAAATGCTAGACTAAGGGTGGTTAATTGCCAACATAAGCCATGATCTGAAAGCCAGAGGGCATCTGTAGCTACTTTAAAAAAGACTTATCTCAGGTCATTACAGGGAAAACTGTGATGAAATCCAGGCCCAGGATCTGACTGCAAGAATGGCAGAGCCACAAAGGAGACTGGATACACAGCTTTGTAAGGTCTCCTATTTCAAATTCAGGGCTGTGACCAAAAGGCTGAGATCTGGTACAAGTTCATTTGGATGGATGAGCTTGAAGACCTTGAGCCCCTGAATTCCCCTAAACCATCCCAGAATATAAGCATAATCCTTCTCTTTTGACAAAGAAGAACAGCTTCCCTTGCTCAATGGCTGTACAAGAATCTCACCTGAAGCAAATGCCTTATAAGATAGTTATTGCTCTTCTTAAGTTATTTCTCTGCTACTCATCATTGCTTCTGATAGCTAGAGTGTAGCCTCAGCAGAGAAGTATCAGTCCTTCTCCAGGAAGAAATAGACTACCCACTAAAAAATTGAAGTACTTGACGAATATGTGCCATCCAACCAAGGAAGCCCACGTGGGAGTGGACCTTGAGTATATTAGAATGGAGGGATGATGTAATATATACTCCCTGGATTAAGACATATTTGTTGATATAGAGACAATCATAATTCAAGATTCATTCTTTTTATCAAGGACACGTGGAGCTGACCCTGATCATTTCCTGGGATGTTTCTTCAAACCCTGTTTGCTATGACAGCATGTAGCAAACAAGAAAATTCCACAGCTTCTTTGACAGTCTTGATAAAAGGTCAGATGGCTCAGGGAGAAAGGATGTTAGAATGCATGTTAAAAATGGTTTTAGGTATAATCTACAAACCTATCACTTGACTCTGTTTCTAATTAAGAGGGCCCAGAAGGCACTCCCCTCACAAAACACTATATTATTTTTCTGGTGAGGGGTACTGGCAACTTTGAGAAGGTTGCCATCTATGAAGCCTGTCATCTCTGAGCTGGGAATGATGTTTGGAGAAGCTGTCAAGGAGTTGACTTTCCTAATGTTGCTGGGTTGGTGGGGTCCAGAATAACAGAGGCCAAGAAGCAGTGCTTACTGTTAGAGGTAAGGTAGTCTTAACTACTATAATGAGTAGTAAGTAAAGTTAAAGTGTCGATTGGGGTACCTAGAACCATAGGGATCTGACAGTGACTAAGAGATCCTGGAAGTCTTTGGAAGCAAAATAATTGGACCACTGACTGAGATATTGGGCAGTTTTTATTTATTTATTCATTTTTTTGAGTAGGAGTCACACTCTGTTGCTCAGGCTGAAGTTCAGTGGCATGCTCATGGCCACCACAGCCTCGACCTGCTGGACCCAGGAAACCCTTCCACCTCAGCCTTCTAAGTACCTGGAACTATAGGCATGCACCACCACATCTGGTTAATTTTTTTATTTATTGTAGAGACAAGGTCTTGCCAAGTTGTCCAGGCTTGTCTCGAGTCCTTGGACTCTGGCAATCCTCTAGCCTTAGCCTACCAAAATGCTGGGATTACAGGCATCTGTGTCCGGCTGTTGTGTAATTTGTATAAGTGGGGAAAACTCTAGAATTTATAAGCCATGGTATATCATGGTTTCTTTCTAGGTTTCTACATCTAAGTCGCAGAACTGGCAAAGGAATTGTGACGGTCAGCTCATATTCATCTTTATTCCATTTTAATTGTTTTTATACAAGATTATTTCATATTTACCTGCTTTTTCTAACATATGAGGGACAATGGGTGCAGAAAACTAGTTAATCGTTATTTTGTCAACTGTTGCTCTTGTTGGTGTTTCTCTGTGGGATGAGTAATATTTGGTTATTGATATTAATATAGGGCTTGTATTTGGAATGTTTTCCTATGGGTAGTATTGTTTTGCATCCTCCAGTAGTCGTGGACAACCCTAGCCCTCTTCCAGGGTTCCACTCTAGGGTCTGACACTCAGGCTTAGTTTCCTGCCTTATACTGTCAAGGACCCAAGGTTTGGTATTAACATCAGTGTTGATATTTTGATATTGCCGTGTTCACTTAGGGCTGTCCAGTCTTTTTCATTCATTTAGTTTCCCTATATGTTCTCTGATATCATTTCTCTGTCATTTATTTCTGTGAGTGAGGATGGGAGAAAGCTCAGATATTTTATTTGCTAACTTGTGAGCCTAGCAAAATTTATCACTTCTTAAAAATATATCTACAATATTTTTGTATTTTAGCATAAGAATCCTTTAAATTATCTAGACTGCATACTAACACAAATGAAATAACTTTGTCTCCCTACTAATATATTTGCATAAAAATAATTACAAGCAGTTAGTAACTGCCCGGTGTACCAATCATAATAGCATTGAGTCTGGTCCAGGAAGTCTAATTGAATGGGTCGGAGGGGTTTTCTTACCCCTTGCTCAGTATCTTGTTCACTTGGTTAACAGGTATTGATCAGAGGACTCAGTCTGTGGGCATATATCCTGAGTGAAGTGTCTCTAGCCAGAAGCAAGCTCAACTGGTTCCTCTCCATAAATTCCTTCTTCTTTACTGAACACACACACATTTAACATGGACTCAGTTGTCCCTCTCATGTTAGTCATTTCTTGGAAACAGGCTAGTATATAGTACTTTTTCACACATTTCAAAGTATGACGTGTACAAAAACAAATTTTTAAGTATGCAGAACACTTTCATCTTTGAAAATGCCAAATCTCTCAGCTTCAATGGAGAGAAATGTGAATGAACTTGACTGACAAGTTGAAGGCTGGGGCAAAGTTCTCATGCTGACAGACACGCAGGGTAAAGAACACAAGGAAGGCGTGGAAACTTTGTAAAGAGGGGAACATGAGTGTGTCTAAGTGCAGTGCCTCCTACCTAATTCAGTCTATAATTGCTTTGTGGGAGTGTGAGCTCACTTCTACCAGATATTCCCACTTTTTTAAAGAGCTTGAAAGCTGAGGCTTTCTGATATGAAAACTCCTAATTTGTAACATTGGTTCATTTGAAAACACCCAAAAGTATGCAAACAACAAAGAACTCAATTTTGTAGCATAACAAAATACATTTGTAGGCAACCTAAAAGCTGAATTTAGCCTGCAGACAAATTCAAATAAGCAGGCTATGTGTGATTGAAGAGTTTCAAAAAGCAAATCCCATCAGCATGGCACTTTGATTATTTTGTGTCAAGGGAAATAATTTTTCTATCTTAAGGTATTTTTGCTTTTGATTGCTTTTTTTTTTTTTTTTTTTGGCTTGGTATCTTTTCCCCTAGTTTAACTTAACAGCCTAGTGCATACTTTTGTCAACTAAAGCTACACAGAGGCCTATCCTATGACCCAGCAATAACCCCCAGGTGTATATTTAAAAAATTAGCATATAATGGATGAATTCATATTCCAAAACTAGAAATAAACCAGAATAATAATTAATCTTGGTTTATTTATTTAATGGAATATCGTGCAACAATAAGAACACACTATTGATACACAGGATAACATAGATAAATCACAAACTTTATATAATGTTAATCAAAAGAGACTAGGCACAAAAAAGTATGTATATATGATTCTACTTATATGGAGTTCAAAAACAGGCAAAACTAGAGCAGTCATGGTGGCTCAAGCCTGTAATCCCAGTGCTTTGGCAGACTGAGGTAGAAGATTTGCTCGAGACCAGAAGTTTGAGACCAGCCTGGGCAACACAGTGAGACCCTGTCTATACAAAATAATAGTAAAATTATGCTTGTAGTCCCCGCTACTCAGGAGGCTGGGGCAGGAAAATCGCTTAAGCCCAGAAGTTCAAGGTAACAGTGGGCTATAATCATGTCATTGTACTCCAGTCTAGGCAACAGAGAGAGATCCTGATTCTTAACAAAAAAAAAAAAATGCAAAATCTAATCTTTGGTGATGAAACTCAAAAACTCAGGGATGACTAGATGACTAGAAAAAAAGTTCTCAAGTATCCCTGTTTACCATAGGTCTGAGGGAACTGGGTTCCAGAAGGTCAAGCCTTCCCATCCTTAACCAAGTGATATGTCTTCATTGAAAGTGTATGTGTATAGAGGGGAAGGCATTTTGTTTTCCCATGTGACATGGCATTCCACCATTTTCCAAGTCCTCAAGGTACCCCACCTGTGAGCTAAAATTTCCTTTAGCTATCATAAAAATGTTGAGTGTTTTTGTTTTTTTTGTTTTTTGTAAAACCTACCTTGATTAAGAATTGGCTCTTTGTGGAGCGCTTCTATGTATGCTGATCCATATCTTCCCTATAGCTTCCTAGTCTCTGCACATTAAAAAAAAAAAGGAAACATAGCAGAGTAGCCCATCTCTTTCCACTCACAAGCTTAATATTTCTCTCTAGGTTCAAAAGGAATAGACTTAGGGAAAGAAAATATGCACCCAAGGCTGTTGCTCTAATACTAGAGATTGATGTTTCCATACAGATTGTTTCTTATGCTCCAGAACTGGTAAGTGCAGCCTCGAAGGGAAGCAATTGGAAAGTACCTAACAGAACCTCCCAGTCTATTTTATTTGGCATCAGCTCCCTAGGGCAGAAAGTAATTCAAGGAGAGTCTGTAATAAAGACCAAAGAACCAAGAAGCAGAAGCATACCCTGAGCCCTACTGGTGATATGATCAGGACTCTGTATCTCAAACACATGTTTAAATAGTGGTTACCAATTGCAGTTGACAAGACATGAACTGCGGCGGCCTGAGATTTGGCTGAAGCATAAGGGATGCAGGGCAGGGTGTGGTGACCCTTCCTAAAGGATGTGTTCCTAATTCAGAGTTTCAGTTATTTCCTCACATTATTCAAACATTACTACTCAAAACATAAAACATGCAAACAACTCAATCTCTATAAAGCACTTAACTTGCTGATGCATAACATAGGAAAAATAGGAAAATGGTTTTTGTGTCAGCTTCTAATTATTATTTATTTTATTTCATTCATTTTATTTTTGAGTCAGAATCTCACTCTGTCATCCAAGGAGAAGTGTGGTGGCACAATCATGGCCCACCATACCCTCTACCTTCTGGACTCAGGAGATTCATCCAACTCAGCCTCCTGAGTGCCTGGGACTGCAGGCACATGCCCCCATGCCTGGCTAATTCTTTGAGTTTGTGTAGAGAAGGGGTCTTACTATGTTGCCTAGGCTGGTCTGGAATTCCCGGACTGAAGCAATCCTCTCA
Source organism: Carlito syrichta (assembly GCF_000164805.1). Taxonomy (NCBI): domain Eukaryota; kingdom Metazoa; phylum Chordata; class Mammalia; order Primates; family Tarsiidae; genus Carlito; species Carlito syrichta. The sequence continues at coordinate 480,436 of NW_007247738.1, read as the reverse complement.
CCTTAGTCTCCCCGAAGTGCTAGGATTACAGGTATAAGCCACTGCATCCAGCTGTTTCTTAATTTTAAAGTTAAGTTAAATCTCATTACAAGAAGCTTCTTGGGAAATCTGGCATTTTATTCCATGGAATTTTCATTTGTCAAAGTCAGTTACCCGGCATAGTAATGCAGTGACCTCAGTAACGCTTAGCTGTGTCACTTATAGATGACAGTACAGCCTTAAACTCACTTCTTAACCTCTCTGAGCTCTAAGTAAAGCAGAAGGAAATCACATACTCTGTCTATTCCACAAATTTGGAATGACAGAAAGTGAAAGGTACCCTAAGAAAGTGTAAAGTGTAGGATGGATGGAAGGTATGATCAATTACCCCTGTGGCTTAGAACATGCCAAATAAGCATGTCTGCAAACATTCCTTAGATGAAGTACTTTTTCAGTTTTGCAACTAATGTTTGTTTTTTAACGGGAAATGAAAGTGTCATTAAGCATGGAAGGGTAACTGAAGAACATGAATTTTAATGGTAAAAAATGAGATGTACAGTTGCAATAGAAAGCACTAGATTTTATTCTAGCCTTGGTCTCATTCTGGCTGGCCAAATGCTGTAGCTCTATGGAGTATACCAATATCTACCACCCTAATCTACTTAAAAGAAAATCATATGTGCGAAAAGGCTTTAAAAGTATAAATAAAGTAAAAGAGTATGTACTTGAGGGTTTATACTCCTTTTTCCTCTTATTCTCCAAAAGTGTTCTAAGCATTACATTGAGGATTTTTATGAGATTAACCAAGCTTTCTACACCACTTTTGATACTTTTTTTTCTCCTTTTACAAATATAAATAACTAAATACAGTAGCTAGCAAAAGGCATTGCATGTGTCAAATTCATCACAATGGTAAACAGTTCTAACATAATGGGCTAAGGTCATGAATTTGGAGATAATTTATGGCCAATGTTTTATTATATCAGTGTTGGCCATCACTTGGGAAAACATAATTTATTTCCAAATCGAGATGATTTTAGAATAACAATGGGAGCTATTAATAATGATATCAGAAGAACAGTAGCCAACTAGGACAGTTCTGAGTCAAAAAGTATCATCTAAAAGTTTCTCTTTTAAGACAAGTCATAATTAGGCATAGCATGTTTGAAGAACTAAGCTAGGTATGGAGAAAACTTTTAAAATGAACATAGTGTATACCATGATTTTAGTCTTTTAGAAACCAGGAATCAATAGGGCAAGAGAAAGCTTGTGAAATACAATGATGCAAAAAAAGAATACATGGAAGACGCCATGCTAGCTAGCAAGTGTTGGGTTGCGTAGAGTAGAAGTTTGGAAATTTACACATAACTATGAGACTCAGACAACTTTGAGTCACTGAGGAAATTTTCTGAGAAGGGATGTCTCTAGAAGACTTGTGGGATCTCAGTACATGTGGAGAAATCATCACGGAATACATTGTGGGCAAGTAGAACATTCTGAATAAACACAGAAATGAATGGGGGTCCATGCTGTGTGTAGAAGGAAGAGAGAAAAGGGCTGTACAGGAATTTAAAAGCATAAATTTATTGTTTCAATAAGTAGTTATTGAGCATCTGTTATTTGACAGGCAATGTTCTAAATAGTAGGAAGAAAACAGCGAACCAAACAACATCTTTAATATTATGGGGTTTACATTCTATTAAGGGAAAACATACCTTAAAACTGCATCTTCTCTAAATGAACTTTTAGATAGCTAGAAGTCTTTTAGGCGAAGGGGGAATACTATTTGAAATAAAATGATTCGGATGATTGCACATTAAAATAATAAGGGACCTCTACTAACTGAGCTAACTGATCTTCCTAAGCCAGAATCTAAGCCATGGAGAGAGGTTTATCAAGCACCCATTCATTCATTCAACCAACACTTGTTGAGAACCCACTAGGTGCCTGGCTCCATGCTATGAGCTAGGAATACTGCAATGAGAAACATGGGAAAAATTTCCTGCCTCTACAGAGATATTCATCTAGTAAAAGACGGTATATCAAAGCCAGAAAAATGAATATTTTTTTAAAAAGGTTCTTCAAGCATCACTTTATATGTTCACTTTATACAAACAGAGCTAATAAGATGAAAGTAGTTATTTGCTTTTCTCTATAATACAATTTTCTTGCTCTGATTATTACCATGTGGGCCCAAGTCTTTGCTTCTGCAAATTTAATAGCTGCCTGTGGCAACTGGAAAGAAACAGGAAACGGAAAAAGAAAATTTCTCCCACACATCTGTCTCAGAGTTGTAGGCCATTTGTCATGCCTGAGAGGTGTCATTTGGAGTATGTGAGATCGTAACCTGTCTATGAGGTTACACACCCCCAAGATACTTCTGCTTCAGACAAGACAGTGTGTTTACAGTGTTATAATACAGAGTTAGTGCCACTAACTCATAAAACAAAAATATGGGTGGATTTTTTCTAGAGTTCTCAAACTGGAGCACACATAAGAATCACACAAACAGATTCCCAGACCCACTCCCAGAGATCTTGATCCCTAAAGAACCCAGGTGATGCCTATGCTGATGGTCTCTAGGCTATATGGTGAGAACCACTGTGTTATTTTTTAAATATGTGGCTCTCATGTGAATATAAAATCGGCTGTTCTGTAGATACGTAAATTATGACATATATAAGGGAGGCCATTGTACTCATGTAACTATCTATGCCTGGGCTGCTCAATATGATGGCCACTAACCACATGGGGCTGTTGAGTCCTTGAAATGGGGCTGGTGCCACGTGTTTTTTTTTTTTTTTACTTACAACTTTATTGAGATATAATTGATATAAGAAACAGGACATAATTACATTCTACAATTTGATAACTTTTGACATGTGTATACACCAATGAAACCATCATCACAATTAAGATAATAAACATGTCCATCAACTCAAAAGTTTCTTTGTCCCCCATCTTCTCCCTTTCTCTTTCTTGGTGCCACATGTTGAAATAAAAATAGTCTAGATATTTTATGTTAAATAAATTATTAAAATTAATTTCCGTTGATATTTTTATTTTTAATGTGGCTACTGAGAAACTTAACATATGTGACTCACATTGTTATTTCTGCTAGATAACACTGGTCTAGGGAACTTTTCTAGATGTATACACTGAGGTGTTTTGGAGGTTATTTCTGTTTATCTACTGATAGCTTAAATTCTAAGAAAAAAATCTAAATTCTAATAAAAAAAGAACCCAAAGTTTATACTTACTTTGTAACTTAGTAATATACTTCTCAATAATATTCTTTTATCCAATTTGTTTTGAACAAAATTCAACAAAATAATATTTACCTGGTGATTATTCCTTCCATAGATGCCTGCCCATCTTCACACCTTAACTAATGTGGTTGTTGGGTCAGTTTCTACTGAGTTTTCTTTTAGTTCCTTGGAGTTGCTAAGAAGTGCTTTCTTTCAGAAGCAAAGGCTGTTAAAGGTCACTACATTTTCCTTCTCTGAATCCAGAAAGATTATAAATCTAAGCATAAAATAATATGTTTATACCCTTTTAAACAGGATTTAGAAAGTAATAAGCATGGTGGAAAAGATACCTAATTTAGGCTAAATTAACATGTATGTGTTCATCAAACACATCATGGAGCATGAAAAAGAAAACCATAAAGTGGGAGAAAATATTTCAGTACATTTACTCAGCATATCCAGAGTTTATAAAGAATTCCATCAAGTGAATAAGAAAAAGGAAGAGAACCCAATGGGAAAATGGGCAAGGGACTTGAATAAATATTTCACAGAAGAGAATGTCCACATGGCCAATGTGTGTGAAAGATATACAAACTCATTAGTCATTAGGGGAGTCAAAATTAAAACAGAATGAGAAGTCACTACACACCCAGTGGCATGGCTATAATAAAAATATTGGCAAAGCAAGTGTAGATGAGGATGTGGAGCAACTTATAAGCTGCTGATAGGAGTGTCAATTGTGCAACAACTCTGCAAAACTGACTGGAACTCCCTATTATCACCAAATATACACATCCCCATTGACTCAGCAGCTCTGTGCTGGGTATGTACGTACCCAATAGTAGTGCATCATACATCTTTTCACCAAAAGACATGTACTGGAACACCGAAGTTAGCATTATTTTTTAGTAGCCCTAAACTAGAAACAATCTAAGCATCCAACAACAGTAGAATGAATGTATAAATTGTGGTATAGCCATGCCATGGAATACTAGGCAGCAAAGAGAAATAATATGGCATACAACATGAGTTAACCTCACAAACATAAAATGCTGAATCAAAGACACTTGACAAAATAACACGTGATGTAATGATTCTGTTTCTGTCAAGTTCAAAATCAAGCAGACCAATCTCTGGTGCGAGAAGACGGGATAATAGTTTGTCTTTGGTGAAGTTAGTGATTCAGGCACATCTTGAGGGAGGCTCCTAGAACTTTTCTCCTTGATCTGCGTTGTGGTTTTAGGAATGGGCTCCATTTGTGAAGTCATTAAACTGTATCGTTTTCTGTATGTGTGTGCCTCAATAAAGTGTTTTTAAAATAAAAAGAGAGAAAAGGAAATGCAAAATCAACCCCCCCTCAGAAAAAGTAACCCACCTCTTTAAAATTTTAAAATACACACACACACACACACACACGCTGTATCTCACTACTTAAAACTATGGGTTGCAATTGACTTATTGAAATTGTTTAATATAAAAAGATTCTTGGACTTATTAGTCCAACTTATTTATCTTAAATTCTTCATTAAACATATATCATTGAATATCAAAAATATTATTAAAAAACACTGAATTATAGAATCTGAAAGTTTAAGTAGTGCATTCTTCTATATTCAAGTATATGTTTTCCTGCTGATAGTGATTTTATATGATTTAACATGTCCTGAAAAACCTAAAAACATGCAAACAAAAGGACCTTAATGATAGACATGATCTATAGACCATGGGATTTGAATAATTCTGTATACAGATTTATTACAGTCATACATTTATGCAACTGACCTCCTGTTATTTTTACATTAGATTGAAGTGAAAAACTAGATAGAAGTATTATTTTTAAAATGTAATTTGTTCAACACAGCCTATTCAAAAGCCTTTATGAGTGCACTGTTGTATTCATTATTGGTAGGAAACTAGTCTTAATGTATATCTTTAAAAAGTACTAATGAGCTTTATTATATAACTCAAAACTCATTTGCTAAAATGTGTTTTTGGTTTTAGTATATAAGTGTGTGCTTGCAACGTAGTAACATATAATACTTGACTACTTTGAAATGCTTGACTACTTTGAAATGCTACATTACTGACTAGTTTTCGCTAATTTAATGTGTTATATGGCTCTTTGAGTTAGAAATTATTGGTAATTACTGTTCTTTGGTTTTATTAAGGTTATTTATTCATGGGGGGATAGTGTATGTGTGTGCGTTTGTGTGTAAGGGGGAGTGAGACAGAAAGAGAGGAAGGGAAAGTTGGAAACAGATATTAAAGAGAAAGAGAGAGAGAGAATGGAATAGAAAGGAAGAGGGAGGGAAACTTACTACTATAATTAATCAAACTCTCATTTCTGCATTGGATTTTTGTATTTTGGGAATTAAAAAGCCAAATCAGTTTCTTCTTGCCATATTGTGTTTCAAAGCATCACTTTAAATGAGGATTTTATCCTGCTCTTAGATTATCAAGAATAATGTCAGATTTATAAGGAGTGCAACTTTTAGCCTTTTCTGAGAAAAAGAATATCAATGACCTTTACATTCTCTTATCATAAATGACTTATTCATCCATGGAACCAGGAAAGTTGCCATCTTTCTTTGCTTAACCTTAATTCACTCAACTATTAAGACAGGTAGAATAAAGTGGAACAATATTATAATATTGACCTATGAATTACTGGTAAAAGAAGAACTAACATTGCGACTGTGATAGTCACTTCATATACCTTATTTTATTTAATCCTTTTAGTAAGCCCATAAGATCAACTTTGTTTTTTGAGTTTGTGTATTGTTGTGTATTGTTAGAGAGGGAGAGAGGATTTCTCCCCCCCCCCTTTATCTTTTTTTTAATAACGAAGAAGCCAGAGCTTGAAGAGAGCCATAATTTATCTGTCAGGCTCACACAGCTGCCAAGTAGCTGGTTGACCCAGCTCTCACTCTTTCTAAAATAACATTTTTCCTCCTAGCTTTAGAACATTGTCATGGCCACATCTAAATCTTCTAAAATACTCTAATTACACATCTTTAAAGTTTGTTAATATATATTTTACAACTATGTTAAAAGACATCACGAGTACTTAAGAACTAAGATAATGATTATTTTCCAATTTTCTCCCTCTAAACTAATTAAATGAATTATGTTAATTATCTATTTTTTAAAAAATCACTTTAGTATCTAACACTTTAATTTAAATCATATTACATGGAAGTCTATTCATGGAATAAAACATGGCTTTCCTGTCAACTGATATAAACGTATGGTTGATCTTCCTAGGGTGGGTAGATAAACTCTAACACATACAGCAGCAAGGATAGACTAAAAACTGCTGAATCCTGTTCCAAGCATGTATTTGCATTTTAATATAGACAGTGTGATGCAAGCAAGTAATTTTAAGAGGTGATTACAACAGATCTTTAAACTTCTTGTTGCTTTTACACAATGAGTATGGCTTTATTTCTTGACATTAATGTCCAGTTGGAAGCAATACTGGTGAAACAGGTCTTGATATCTGGCTGTTTTGTATTATACGAAAACATTTTAATATGCTCAAGCACTCTATCAAAGTGATCAATTACCTCAGTATTAATTCTCTAGAAGGAAAAATGTATAATAAGCAAAATTTGAACAATGAGTGATATATGTACCTGGGCAGGTTCAGCAATTTACTTGCACATGGATGTAAGCATGATGCTGTGTGAGAAGATAGGTTTAGCAATCCTAGAGGTTTTCAGAGAGAGGTGCTTACAGCCCCAGTTCAAAATAAGGCACAGTTAAGATTTGTGATCACCTGCCACATCTTTTGGAAACAACATCTATTTTTAAAACTGATGATCAAAACTAATGGTTGAAAAAAATAATCATAGGTACTTTTCTTTCTATGATTTTGGTGACAGTTGCTTAAGATCCTTTGAATAATCTTTCACTCTAAGAGCAAATTTTCTTTGTTGCCCTCACTCTCTCTCCCACTACCAACGAGTGTCCTCAGTAATCAAGTGCACTCATCTTCTGGAACAGATGTTATCTAATTTATTGTGACTCTATGGTTTGTATCCTGGTAACCCAGGGATCCCAGTATTTGAAACATCTACAAATACATTTCTTTTCAGGCATGTCTGAGAAGATGTTTCTAGGAAACTAGGAGGCAGCTGCAAGACACACAGATGTTGTTGCCTGGCCTATATGCCCTTGACTTTCTCTGGCTGTGTGTAGGGGCAGAGACAAGTGCTGAGGAATACCCCTGGGAACATCTCTCAACCAATGATGGACAAGAACTGATGAAAAATGCTACAGCTTCTGACCTTCAGGGTGTGGGGAGTAGGGACAGATGAACTTTGAGGGATATTTACCTTCTCTCCAGAAATCCCCATTAGGATTGAGGCTCACTGCCCACAGCAGTCACTTACTCATTAACTCACATGGTTTTGACTGCCTTCCTGCCTCTAAATTATTTCCCTACTTCACTATCATTCCTTTCTGGGACCAATTTACGGGACCTGCACTCAAATCCTTATCTCAGAGTTAGCCTTCTGGGGAAACACAACCAAAGACTGTTGGGAGCCGGCCACAGAGACCCACTGAGCATTAGGGATCAGGAAGGGCCGTTGACCCTGAGGATGCATTCGGGAGCTATTGACCCCATTTCCTCCCCCTTTCTACTAAGCACTAACCAGATTAAGCTCCTGTGAGCTCAAAACATAAAAACTCTGAGATCGGGATGAACACAAGCTAACTTTGGAAGCTCATTGCTCCCATTCTTCCACAAACTGCAGTTTTGGCTTTCACACAACTTATAATTCAAACTCGTGTCACATCTAAGAGCCTTAATATTGGTCACAGGTTTCTGGGTCATGATCTTCGGATTTATTGAAGGTGTAAATTGTAGAATATAGTTTTAGAAGACAACCATTTTGTTGAAAGAATGCGGCTGGGTTACTTGCAGGTAGCCCACTGTGAACTTTGGACTGGGCCACATTCTAAACATTCTGGGATGGGCCACTTTCATTTGTAAAATAAATACTTAAGCTTCTATAGAATTGTTTAACTTGACATAAATCAATCAGTTTAGGATGAAAAAGGGTTATAGAATATGTCAGTCATGGATTAGGTTATCCTTTTTTATGGGATTTTAAGATTATCATATGAAAAGGGTTTAAAGGCAATCATTGATTAAGTTTTCATGGATTAAGGTTTCTGGTGGGTGGGGACGCCCCTCCCACATCTGACTTTGTGTATAAAAGACCTGTTGTAATTCCCAATAACACACATTACTTCTGCAATAGACAGGGGTCCAGTCTCTTTCTTTCTCTCTCTCTCTCTCTCTTTCTTTTTCTCTTTCTTCTTCCCCCCAATTGCTGACGCCATCTCCACCTTTAGGGTACCCTGAACTCGACTGGAGCTGGACTCCGGCAAAAGCATATTTCTCATTTCAAAAATGACGTGAAATGCCATACCAATGCTGTGTTTCATTAGAAGGTAATTCTCTCCAGGAACCATGGTATTGAAGACCAGAAGCCACCACACATCCGTTTATAGATGGTGTGTCATTGTCCTCTGTGCAGCTCTGTCTGCCATTTTGATTTCTTCTCTTGTGATCATGGCTTTCTGACCAGAGGCAGCTCTCTTGACAACTTTTTTCTATCAACTGACCTAAGTGAATCAGTTCCTATTTTTATGATACTACTGACTGACTGGGGACTATCTTCTGAAGGTGGAGTGAGGCAGGCTTTTTCAAATACCTGGAGTAGAACATCTTGTTATTCTTAAAAAAACATAACTAGTTTTCACATGGAGACAGCTGTATATAATGTTCTTATAAGCTCTTACAGGCCACACACATGAGCCATTTTGGCAATCATTTAGTTATAGAATGGCCCAGAAGTGTTAGAGTGTATTTAGTTATAGAATGGCTTAGAGTGTTCTAGTTATCTCTACATATGACTATAAATATACACATGACTATAAATATACACATGAATTCACAGGGATACCCAAGGGACATTTGGCTGTTAAATGATTCTTCTCATTCTTATTTTCAAATATTTCAAACCCCAAAGTAATAATTATGGGGTATTGGGAACCAGAAAGTCATTTTGGATAAAGACTTAGAATCTGAATAATCTATTTATCTAGTTTAATTTATCAAAATAATTTTCTCCAAGTCAATTTTCAGGATGTCCCTTGCTTATCGGCGGTTTTATCACTGGTTTCCAAATCATGAAACACTTGAAGCATAAAAGCTAGGGAAATGAGTAATTATCAGTTTAGTGAAGTTGCAAGGGAGGTTAGGGAACCCAAGAGACTTGGACTACTGGATATAGAAACAAAGGAAGAAGGAGGGTAAAGGAGGAGAAATAATTAAGAGTCTGCTGGAAATCAATTGAATGTCCATCTGTTATTGAAGTTCATTGTAACACCAAATGCAGGTAATTGGTATTTGACTGAGTAGATAATTAGGCTGGTCACAGAATGAAAGGATGCCAAAGGCTGGTAAATTTATCCTTCATCCTGATCTGCTCCTCTTTTTGAAGCAGAGGGTGAGGACCAGGAAGTGGCAGACAGAACCTCCCACAGCTTCTGCGGAGGGGGTAGTGTTTGCAGAGTGGTGAACACCTCCCAACTCAAAAAACAGATGAAGCAGTACCTGAGGAGAGAAACAGTCAACTATAGACTTTAATTATAACAACCACAATGAAGGCTGGTGGTTCTTTGGGTACAGTTTGAAATATCACTTATTTGATATAAATGAAGTTATTGGTCCGAGGGAACTATTTTCTAATGATTCACGTGGCTGAGTCAACATTAATGTCACTGCACCTATAGTGATGAAACTCTCTACATTGGTGCAACTGTACTTTAAACTTAACTGAGGTTCTCATCACTTGGTAATCTGATCATCGTTGCTGAGTAGGACTAACTAGAAAGACATAAGTTAAAATTTATATAATAACACATATGTTTGCCAGGTACTGTTCTAAATTGTTTTTCATATGATAGCACATTTAATAACCACCATGGTGTGGTTTTTGAAACCTAGGCATAGAGATCGAGGGTTGAAATATTGGGGTGCTCCTGATTTACTCCTTATCCCTATCCTTTACTCATGCTCTGTGAGTTTCTACCTCTTAATATACTGGGAGAAATTACCTGTATCCTAGACTTTGCTTGTGCCTGGCTTTGCTTGGAGAATAAAAAGAAGGGCCATCACTGGGCAGACAAGGGTGCTATCAGTACCAGGGAAGAAGCACAAAGCAGGGGAGACCCATGCCTGCCCAGGACAGATGGGCAGTCAGCAAAAGAATCAGGAACTACCTGAGTCAAGACTAGTTATCATTTGAGTGAACATACAGGCATCTTCCTCTGTTCCTAAAGGCCTTGGAGAATCCCAAATCTCCTTGAAAGAAGCTGCTCAAGTTTAAAGAGATTCTATTGTTTCCTAAATGATACAAAATGCACATGGGGGAAAGCAGAATTTGTCTGAAGCAAGACATTTCATGTTGACGCCACAAGGGGCTCCCAGAAGAGGTCAGTTTGGAATTAAGAAGGAAGCAATGTCTGCTTCTGCTTAACCCTGCATCTTCACCCCATGCCTGTCCTTGGTTTCCACCACAGCTGTGCTCCAGTCAGTTTTAGACTATCCATCTCCCCAAAATGTGCGGCCTCTCTCTCACCTTACTGTCTGCTTACATATTTAGAACATCCTTATCCCAGTCTTTGCCCCCAGGATCTGCAATCCACATACCTCTCCCCCAACATCTCAGCCAGCTCAGAGCCTTCCTTGACCCAGCCCTCAATTCCAGAATGGATAATCTCTCATACATGTGCGTGCGCACGTGCACACACACACACACACACACACACACACACACGCGCGCACACACACACACACACACACACACACACACACACACACACGCCTACATCTCTGGGCTTCTTTCCTTTCAACCACTTATTATACCCCATTGCAATTACAAAGACCCTAGTATGTGTGTCAATATATCTCAGTGCTGGGTATATGGTGGACATAAGATAAATGTTAATTGAATGGATAAGTGTACCCAACTTAGTGCCTCCCAAAACATGTTTGGGCATATTTGAAGCCACAATGTGCAGCTTTAAAAGTCACCATGTATTTTTATGGCTAGCCCCATGCTCTGACCTGGTTAATATCCAGAGTAGCCCCTGTATGATGAGAATCATGCAAAGTAATATTTTCAGTAGGTAACAGAGGAAGTTAGAATTCAGAATGACATGGTAAAATTGGAATTTTAGAATAAAATCCAGGAAAAATAGAAAAGTATGAGGAACTATGATTGGGGAGGAGAAATACTTTATAAGTGAGATGGAAAATGATCAACTACAGGTAAAAGTGTCATTTGAAAATTTCCAAAAGGGACAATGTGACTCAAGCTTCCTGAAAACAAGAATCTTGGCAGAATATCTAAAAAGAAAAAAATGGCAAGAGATGCTCTCTGAGCACCACCAATGTGCACTAAGTTTTTCCAACTGCTTCCAGCTGCCAGTACGTCTAATATGTCCTTAGGCTTAGGTCTCTTTTATATAGCTTGGGGACAAGATAGGCTGGAAGTCTCAGTAAATTAACACCCCTCCCCCAAGCATAACTTTCTGCCAGTTGATCTGTCAGGAGTGGGGACAGCTCCTTCGCCCCTTGGATGAGATAATTCTGGGGCACTTGTTTTATACCTATCCTCAGAGTTCCCCAGCAGAATTGAGCCTCAGGCACACACTATTATAACTGGCTCTCTAGCTAACCCTTAACTAGCTTTCTTCCCTTTCCCATAACATGTCCCTACTTCTCTAACAGTGATCCCTGTACTTCCAAAAACAAGCAAAAATCTTCTTGTACTCAATCCTTGCCTCAGGATCTGCATCAGGGGCAACCTTGAACTTCAACAATATGTTTATCAGTCAAAGCATGGACAATAAAAAGAATCCACCCCAAGTGGTTTAAATAAAGAGACCTCAGTGCAAGGGATACCTACAGAGGTGTGTATAGGGTAAAGGAAGCAACCAAAAGATGCCGAATCCCCAGAGACTACCCATAGCAGGACACCCTTACTGTCCCCAGACCTAAGGAAACAAGAGATGCCAATGTTTTTCCAGGAACTATAGTCATGGAAGGATGCAACGACTTCCAGAGACAAAGTGCCAAAGCAGGAAGAAAGAAGGAAATACTTCATGTCTCCCCCTGCGCTCACATCATCTGCCAGTGCCTCCCAGTGGCCCAGCCCACCTAGACACCAATCACCAAGGGAGTCTGGGTCAAGTGGTCCACATGGGTCAATCTACAAGACACAGAGAAGGGTAGGTACTGGATTTGACAAAGCACACAGAGAATGAATAGCCCATATGGTTTTTCCGTTTATCACATTGGAGTCTTGGCTCCTGATGATAGCATGGCAGATTCTAGATTCTACTACTGAAGAATTAAAGAGCCTTTCTGTAAAGATGATTGAAAACTTAAGGCATTGAGACCCATTAAGAAAAAAAAAATCACAACTGATTTGGCTCAAAGAAAAGAAATCTGAAAGGTCAATTAATATTGTTCATTGCATATAGTAATACTTTATGCAATTAGTAATGCTAATCAAGAAGAAGAACTTTAACAAAATAGATTTTCTTTTATCAGAAACTTCAAGACCAGGAATAGAAATAACGCAGGCAGAATGGGGTTGCATTTCAGAACATAGAGGATGCAATTGACAGACGACATGTTCAGTAGATAAGTAGCAGCAGTAGTAGCAGAAATAATGGTACCAGCTGACATTCACTGAGCACCTGGTATATATTTGACACTCTGCTGTGAGTACCATAAGTATCACTTCTTAAAATTCTCAAAACAGCTCAATTACATAGATATTGTTGTCCCCTTTGCATTTACTTGCTAGGTATGCTATAACAAAGTACCACAGACTGGATGGCTGAAGCAACAGAAATTTGTTGTCTCAAAGCACTGGAACCAGTTGTCCAAGATCAAGGCATCAGCAGGGTTGGTTCTTTCTGAAAGCTGTGAGGGAAAATCTGTTTAATGTCTTTCTCCTAGCTTATAATGGCTTGCTGGCAACCTTTGGCATTCCTTGGCTTGTGGATCTTGCCTTTGTCTTCACATGGAGTTCTCCCTGTGTGTATGTCTGTATCCAGATGTTCCTTTTTTATAAGAATACTAGTCATATTGGATGAAGGCCCAACCTAATACCTCATCTTGATTAATTTAACCTCTAATGACCTTGTTTCCAAATAAGGTCACATTCTGAGACACTGGGAGTTCAGGCATGTGAATTTCAGGAGAACACAATTCAATTCTTAACACCATTGTCAGATGAGAAAACCAAGTCAGCAAAAGTATCAGCAGTATAATGTTTACCCAACTAGAACATGCTTCAAAACATTTCAGTGTGCTAGAAAACATTTGTCAGAGGTATGAGACCAGTGCTATGGAAAGGCAAGGAAAGATTTGGATTGATTAAAGATATTAGGACCAAGCTATACTCAAGAAGAAAAGAGATTAAACGAAGGGTTGGAGGGAGAAAGCATGTCTATTGACTTGAGAAGTTGGGGTTGCCAGGTGGTCCTAGGAGAAGGAAAGAAGAAAATCAGGATCAGAAAATCAGGCAGAATAGGATTGCATTCTAGAACCCAGAGGATACCATTGACAGATAACATGTTCAGTAGATAAGTAGTAGCAGAAATAATAGTACCAGCTGACATTTATTGAGCACATACTATATGTTAGATACTATGCTATGAGCATCATAAGTATCACTTCCTAAAATTCTGAAAACAGCCCTCTGACAGTGAGAGGTGTCTTTCAAGGTTGTCATAATCTCCACTTCCACTCCAAAGATCCCCAGTTGCCACCAAATCTGCCTTCCAGCCAGCTTTTAGTAATAAGAAAAATCTTCTACCAATTTATTGAAATTCCTGGAAAAGCTATTTATTGAAAGGCTTAAAAATACTAATGCCTGACTGAAGAAACATTAAGCATGAATGGGTTTAATCAGGTTGGCCATTCATTTCTTTGATGGAAGTGGAGAATAGAAATGCATTTCTGGAAAGCAACAGAGGCTACTCAGGAGGGGGTGCAAACATTCCTGGAAGGACGGAAAAGAGGATCAGTGTGTTACGCTGGCAAACCAATGTCCTCACATTACTCATATAAGGAAAACTGGAAAATTAACAATAGCTTTTTTCCTGCACATTTCTAAACCTTGAATGCTACCCTTTCTTGATGCCTTTCATGCCTTGACCTTCATATCTTCCGTGCCTTCTGATTTAATCAGAAGAGGCAAATCACTGTAACCAACAGCTTCAAAATTCTCATTGGCTTAATGCAACAGGTGTCTATTTCTTCTTCATACCCCAGTCTGGTGCTCATCTTCAAACCAGAATTCTTAGGGAGTTTTCCAGAGTCACATAGCTAGTATAAATGGCAGAGCTATGTGATCTGAACCCAGACAACCTATTTCCAGGGAGTCAATGTACTCTAACACCCTACATTTCCTGGTTCCAATTTCTCTATAGTCACAGTTGGCTAACTTCTCTAACAAAAAATCCAAATTCCCCATAGCTTAATAAAGGCCTATTTCTCATTCATGTCACACATAGTCCAGTGGGAGTGGCTCTGGTAGGCAGCTTTTCACATACTGTGTCAGGACCCAGGTTTCTTTTGTATCAAGGTTCCATGATGTTCTTCTGGTCCTCAGAGAACTCTCTATTGAACTGGAATGTGAGAAAAAAGAGAAAAGTAAGGATGTCAGGAGAATTTTATGGGCCACGCGTAGAAGTGAGGTAAATCAAATACCATCCATGTTTTACTGCTCTGAACTCAATCACACGACCACACCTAGCCTCAATGTAATCTAGCTATTCACCCATGAGAAAAAGAGAAACAGTTTATGTCCCAATTTCATATTCTGGACCAGTCCATGTATAGGAAGAAGAAGAGGTCGAGGAGGAGAAAGAGGAGGAGGGGGAGGAGGAGGAGGAGAGAAAAAGAGGCAGAAGATAGATTCCACAGATTTAACAATATTTTGTAAGGAGTCTTATTTCCCTTCATCTGGTCCTGAATTAATAGCAATTACGTTGCAGCTGCAAACACAGGCAGCTTCACTTTTGAAATTTCTGAAACGTGCAAATTATTTTCAACATGAATGAGTTAGTGTACAGAAACTTCATTCCCAAGAGAATAGTTAATTGAGTTTCACTCTATGTAAAAATATAATTAT
The DNA here is from genome assembly GCF_000164805.1 of Carlito syrichta. Lineage (NCBI taxonomy): Eukaryota > Metazoa > Chordata > Mammalia > Primates > Tarsiidae > Carlito > Carlito syrichta. The sequence goes on along the minus strand of NW_007247738.1, from coordinate 464,976 downwards.
TCACAGACTTTGGGACATGTATTTTTCCATTCCTTCTGAGAACAGAACCAGAGGCAGAAGCCTAAATTGCAGCATGAGATATTTCTGGTTAAATAGAAGTTTGAGAGAGTATGTGAATATTTGAACAGCATTCCTATGAAGGTTTGTGGCATTACCTCTGGAGGTTTCTAATGAACACTATAGAATCATTTCGGTCTCCAAAGGAAAGAGTATCAACCTAACTATTAGTACACAAATCCCCTGAGATTGCAAATTACTTGTTTTAAAACCTAGCACCCTAATGTCTGGAATGGAGTTGGGGTAAATGCCAATCCTGTACCTTCTTTCACAGAATACATAAGCTACCTCTTAAAGCTCGAACACAATTAGAAATTTTAACTCACTCCATGAATCATTTCATATACACAAATTTTGTCCTTCCAATGGGTGAGGAGCCGTACACAAGATGGCAACCGCCTTTTACCTCCTTTGACCAGCAAAGGGAGTACGTAGGAATAGACTTCCCTTCTTAAATCTATTTAAGAACATAAAGGGCCAGGCACGGTGGCTCCTGCGTATAATCCCAGTACTTTGGGAGACTAAGGTGGTAGGATCACTTGAGGCCAGTAGTTCAAGTCCAATCTGGACAACAAAGCGAGAACCTATCTCTACAAAAAAATAGAAAAATTAGCTGGGCATGGTAGTGCATACCAGTAGTCCCAGATACTCAAAAGTGTGAGGCAGGAGGATCGCTTGAGCCCTGGACTTTGAGGCTGTGGTCAGTCGTGAACATGTCTCTGCTCTTCTGTCTGGGCAACAGAGAGGGACTTTGTCGTAAAAAAAAACACCACCAACAACAAAATATAAAGAGCCTGTGTAAGGACATAGAGAACCTCAAGAATATAAAATAGTATATAGATTGTGGCATTCACCTTAATATATTTCCCATTTTCCCAGGATCTTAGGCTCAAGTTTTTATATTCTTAATATTCAAGTTTTAATTCCCCAGATCAATAAGACCACTGAAATCTTAGTTCAGTGATGCAACATTTTGGCCACTGCTTTGCATGTGGCTGCCTAGTTTTTGAATCTGTAATTCTTCTTCTGAGTCAGTAAATGTCTTGAGAGGAAATGAAACTCAGATTGCCAGACTCACTTCACATATTTCTCTTTCCTCCAAGACCCTCGTCTATCAAGCTCTGTCTGCCTTAGTAGATTTCTGGTACCTGTGAACATGATTTCAAAATACATTGACAAGCTTTTCTCATTGTTGCAGGTGGAAGGGTTTGTACCCACCTTTTTTAGACAATAGAATGGCATCTTTATAGTTATGAAAGGAAACTTAGGACTCTATACATAGTGAAGAAACCTTTTAAAAAATTAGGCAAAATAAAGATGTTTGCAGACTAACAGAAACTGAGAATATTTTTCACCAGCAGACCTGCACTAAAAGGAGAATTTTAAGCACACAGAAAATTAAAAGAAAATCATAGGTCATGCAGAAAGGAAGGAAATACAAGAGAAATAGTAAATATGAGTGAATACTGACTATATAAAATAATAATGTCTTAAAGGGCTTTAAATTTGGACAGAATTACAAAACATAGATTGAGGCAAATGCAGTGAAAGTATTCTAAAGTAAAACTACTAACATATGAAACATTCCAAAGAGATAAGGATCCATGTTTTTATCTCCAGGGAAACCATTCAAAGAAAAGCAAAATAATACATAATTACCTAAATAGTAGAGAATGGCAAAAAGGAATGATAACAAGCACTTGATTGATCCAAAGGAGCAGAAAACAGAGAAAAAGGAATGTAAGACAAGTAGGGGAAATAAATATATTTGAATATATATATATAATTTTTTTTGAGGCAAGGTCTCACTCTGTTGCCCAGGCTGGAGTGCAGTGGCACAATCATGGTTTACTGCAGTCTCGACCTCCTGGGCTCAGGAATCCTTCCACCTCAGACTCTTGAGTAGCTGGGCTACAGGTGCACCACCACATCCAGCTAATTTTTTGATTTCTTTGTAGAGACAGGCCTCACTATGTTGCCTAGGCTGGTCTTGAACTCCTGGGCTCAAGCAATCCTCCTACCTTGACCTCTCAAAGTGCTGAGATTACATGTGTGAGCCACTGCACCAGGTCAGAAAAAAATATTTTAAAACAAGATAGCTTATTTAAAACCAGCTATATGATATTAAATGTAAGAGGACTAAAAACTTCAATTGAAGGCCAAAATTAAATTATGAATTTCACAGCAGCTTGGATGGATTTAGAGTCTATCATATTCAGTGGTCTATTGAAGAAAGAACTGAGTAACAAATGTTCTCACTCATAAGTGGACCCTGAACACCTATCATAATACTACAAGAAAGAAATTGGCAGTAGCAGGACCCTGCCAGGGGAGGGGAAAAGGAAGAGGGGTACACAACATGAGTAAGGGTGCATGACCCAATCCAGGCAAAGTGAGGTCCAATGGGCGGCCCAAACTTCACCGGCACACAGACCACTTATACACTCAATCCTGACTTGTACCCCACATCTTTAAAATAAAAAGGAATTATAAGCCGAGCTTGGTGGCTCAGCCTGTAATCCCCCACCTTTGGGAGGCTGAGGTGAGTGAATTGCCTGAGCCCGCGGGCTCGAGACCCGCCTGGGCAGGCGAGACCTCATCTCTGCAATAAATCAAAAAAGTAGCCGGGCATGGTAGTGCGCCCCTGTAGTTCCAGCTACTTGGAAGACTGAGGCGGAAGAATCGCCGGCGCCCGGCAGGTGGAGGCTGCAGTGGCCAGGAGCGGCCACTGCACTACAGTCTGGGTGACAGAGTGAGACTCCAACTCAAAAAAAAAAAAAAAAGGAATTATAATAAAAGAAAAAGAAATACAAAAATTAAAAAAAGATTGCCAAAATTTATAATACTGGATTAAATAAAAAAGAAATAAGAAACATATCCTGATTATAAGAGGACATATCTTCAATATAGTGATACAGAGAAGTTGAAGGAATACCAATAAAAGAAAGCATGCAAAAAAGCAAAATAAGAAGTAGATACAGCTAAGTGACTATAAAACTGAAGTAGATTTTATAAAGCAAGAAACAGTTTTACAAATAAAAATATTTTATATTTTATTAAAGAATCAGTCCACCAGAAAAATACAGCAATTCTTAATGTCTGTCTGCCAAATAATATAGCCTCAATATAGATAAGCCAAAATTGATAAGACCTAAAAGGAGAAATAGGTAAATACACAATTCTCTCTCTGTCTCTCTGTCTCTCTCTCTCTGTCTCTCTCTCTCTCTCTGTCTCTCCCTCTCTCTCTTTTTAGAGTTGTGAGGTATATGTGAGGATTTGCTACATAAGTATATTGTGTGCAGGCGAGATTTTGGCCTCCAGCGAGCGCTCTCTCCCCCAGTAGCGGAGCTGGTACCCAGTGTGTGATTGTGTGTCCCTTATCTCTCCTCCCCCCCTCCCTCCTTCAGTAGTGTCACAGTCTACTGTTCTTACCTTTCTGCTCGAAATCCACAACTCTTTGTGACTGAAAAACAAACCAAAAGTAATAAAAGAAGGTTTGGTAAATAATTTGCAAACCGGAACTAATTGACACATATAAAACACTGAACCAAACAGTTGCAGAATTCACTTTCTTTTGAAGTGGACTGAAGTCTGCCAATGCTGATCATATGCTGGGGCAGGAGTATTTATCTTTCAAGGCACCTCTCAGGCACCCTGTCCATGGGCAGAACTTCCTTGGCAGCACCCCTGCTCCAGTCTGGAGCAGACTCTCCTGGGTTCCTTAGAATCCACCTTTCCTCTTCATGCCTATATCTTCCTTCTGCAAATACCTAGAATTCTCTCCAGAGGTCCCAGGAACTTGCTCACTGCCACCCACACATCAGGCTTGAAATGCCAAGGACTTAATGCTCCCAGTATAATGTCCAATCGATGAACAATGGGAGTTGCTGCATTAATATCCCACGTCCTTTTAGCTCAGAAAGGACCAATCTGGGGTACATTCTGTACCACCTCCCAGAAATCCTCATCAGGACTGAGCTGCTGATGGTAGTAACCTGCTTAAAAACGTACCCTACATGTACTAATTTTTCCTTCCTATCTCACTTCTTCACACTCTTATTATGTCTCCTGAGATATCACAAGTAAAAGACTTGCACTCAAACTTTTGTCGAAGAGTCTGCTTCTGAGAACTCAAGCTAAGACGGTGCCCCATTTGTGCTTCCTGACATAACTTTAACCAACTAAATTATAATAGCCTATCTGTTTTTGTGAACTCTTGGAGGGGAGGGACTATGCTTTTATCACTGTATCCTAGACTATGGCATAACACCTGGCACATGGCACCACTAGTACCCAGTGGTCATCGTCTCATCAGTGAGTAAAGCCTGACTTGAAATGCATCATTAACTTTCTCACGGCACGGCTTCCTGAACAGATGACACAGGCAGGTTTTTAAAAGAGAGAGTAGAGGCAAGTCTGAGCACCTAGGAGGACAGGCTGGGAGTGCATGCTGCAGGGCATATTCGGGAAAAATCCCTAAACATGCTAGGCTGTCCAAAGAACCTTGAGGCCCTGCTGTGCTGGTGCACGTGACGCCTTCATGGATTAAAGGCAAGCCTGACAGAGGGAATGTCAAGATTTCTAAGATGGGCTTTGTCCTTCACCATTTTGCCTGGAGCCAGCCCTGCTTATAACATGAAGAGATGCTTTGTTCTATTGGGATTTTATTTGAAATCAACCTATAATTTGATTTTAAGAGAAACAGTGATATTGGAAAATGAAAGAACTATCTTATTCTCACATATTGTCCTTGAAAGTAAATGAATCGCCGGGAGCGGTGGCTCAAGCCTATAATCCCAGCACTTTGGGAGAATGAGGTGAAAGGATTGCCTGAGCCTATGGGTTCGAGACCAGCCTGGGCAACTTGTCAAGACCTCATTTCTACAATATGTCAAAAGTTTGGGGGGTGTGGTAGCATATGCCTGTAGTTCCGGCTACTTGGAAGGCTGAGGCGGAAGGATCGCCTGAGCCTAGCAGGTTGATGCTGGCGTGGCCATGAGCGTGCCACTGCACTGCAGCCTGGGTGACAAAGTGAGACTCCAACTCAAAAAAAAAGAAAGAAAGAAAAGAAAAGAAAGTGAATCTAGTATATCTCTGTGTCACTCTACTGTTGTGCCCTAACTAGAATCTTTCGTTCCCAGGAAATGCTCTTCAGGAATCCTCTTTATTTCTTAAGCATCTTTTAAATGTCTGAAATGTGATAATTACTATGCCAGGAGTTGGGAGATGAAAAAAATTATGTTTATTATCCAGAGACACAAGGTGTAATGGTAGAATCAGACACACAGACTTAAAAACAAAATTTTCTAAAGGCTGAAGACAAGAAATGTACCAACAATCTTAAAAGCACAAAGGAGAAACAGTTGACCCTTGAACAATGTGAGAATTAGAGGGTCTCACAGTCAAAAATCAACATATAACTTTTGATTCCCCCAAAACTTAACCACTAATAGCCTACTGTTGACCAGAAGCCTTTCCAATAATATAAACAATTAACACATATTTTGCATGCTATATGTATTATATTCTGTATTCTAGTAATAAAGAAGGGAAAAGTAAATGTCATTAAGATAGACATAAGGAAGAGAAAATATATTTACTACTTATTAAGTGGAAGTGGATTATTACAAAGGTCTTCGTCCTCATCATCTTCACATTGAGTAGGCTGAAGAGGAGGGGGAAAAGGAGAAGCTGGTCTTGCTTTCTCAAGGGTGGCAGAGATAGAAGATAATCTGCCTGTAAATTGAACCATACAGTTCAAACCCATGTTTTTCAAGAGTCAACTGCATATTCAAATTCTGTCTGGGAATATCAGTTAAGGCTTTTCCAAGATTGTTCTTCCCAAAACATCCTTAAAGGGCACATTTTCTCAGAGATGAAGATCCCAAGTGGGAGCTATGCAATCAAGACACAAGGTCATAAGCAACCAAAGACTATTTTGGGAAGAACGGGTATCTTGTTGTAACAGAAACAGAGTAGACAGAATCAGTAGATATTGAGACTGCAATAGGGTCTTAACCTTTGCTTGTGCCATGGATGGCAATCTAATGAGGCCTGTGGGCCCTTCACAGAATAATTTCAATTATATTTAATTAAGGTTTTCGGAACATCGAAAAAATTGTGATATGATAATGTATGCATTTCTTTATTAGCACATCAAATAACAAGACTAGTGGTAGGTCTACTAACCACTATAATCTTAAGTAGTGATGAATACAAGCAGTATTTCAAAAAAGCCACCATACTGTTCTGTAACATGAAAATATCTGTGATTTCCATGAGTGAAAGAGTCACAGGTACTGCTACTACTATTATGGTCTGTTGCCTGCATGCATAATTTAAGGAAATAATCAGTTTCCCTCCACAATTTAAAAAGATAAAGTTATCATGTTTCCAGTCAAAGCTCACATCCCTTCTGTATCGGGTTAAGAACCCACAGGCGAGAAGTTGGCTGGCATTTGAAAGAGTTTAGACTTTTTGTCCACAAGCAAATGAGAACCAGGGAGTGTTTTCAAGGAAAGGATTGCCATGACCAAGTTGTCTTGGAAACATCGGTGTGGTTGCACTCAAGGCTCTCATGTCTAAGGTTGTCAGCTGCAGCATGGGGTACAGGCCCAAGCTCCCACACATTCAGACTGGAAAGGGGAAGAAGAGCTAACTATCCCCGAGAGTCTACAGCCTGAACTTCTCAGCTCTGCTCGTCTAATCCCTTCAGTAAGTATGGAGCACTGAGCCGAGGCTAGAGTGCCAAAACCAAGATCTGAATGGGATGCATCTTATTAGAATGCCAAGTGACATTTGCTTTGTTGGAGGAGAGAGCCCAAGTGTGGAGGAAAACCTGAGCTTCGTGTTAAAGTAGAATATATTATGAAGTGAAAGAGAATATTCCTACTGCTGTAAAAATTTTTTAAAAGATAATCCTTCTCCCCC